>NC_063359.1:8544017-8594289 GCF_021869965.1 Rhincodon typus
AGGGCTGGATGAACACAGCAGGCCAAGCAGCATCATAGCTCTGCTCCTATGATGCTGCTTGGCCTGCTGTGTTCATCCAGCCCTGCACCTTGTTGTCTCACTTATCTCAAAGGAATAAGCTTTCAGAAGCGACAACCAATCATATTGACTCGGCCATTTCTCCTGGTTTCTTACCCTGGCCTACTCCAGGGCGAAGATAGGGGTTAGCTGGAGGGTAGGGAGGAAATGGCTGCTCAGAAAGGAATCAAGTTTCAACTGCACAAGGTGTGTGAAGCAGTGTGTACAATTACAGTGCAATTATATTGGCAGCGCCAAATTTGTGACAGGCAGCTCCAATTGATGCTCTCTATCATTGGGTTGATGTAAGGGGAGTTTATGAACACAGTTACCTAAAATATGCAGTTGACAATTTATCACAATTTTCTGTGAGTTTATTGAGACGCAGCAGTTTACCATATGGTATATTAGCTATTTAGACAAAAAAAAGGAAATATACGATCCATGACAGAGGAGAATGCATTTTTAATCCTGGAGTGATCTGTAAATGGAGTAGAGGCAACATGCTCCCATGTCCAAATGTTCATATACCAGTTACTAGTGGTCTCTGGTAGTCTTTGGTAGTATTGGTACAAACAGTTTTTGTTCTTCCTTCAGGCTGATGTGGGGAAACTCCTGGTCTTCTCGCAGGGAAATGGTGTTGCTTGACTTCCCGGATCTTCTTGCCCCTTCTGTCCCCCGTTAATATTCCGTACTTGAGGTGCTGGCCATCAATACTATGCCAAGTACCTACCTAAATGCCACCACTCACTTCCCTTGGCTAATGGCCACAGAATGGCTACTCATGAATCAAGTGATCACTGTCACTCAATTCCACCATTTCCAATCCATTGAGGCAGTCTGGCCACTGTGCTGCCTCCTCACTCCCTAGAGACACCTCACCACTTACATCAGCCCTACAGATATGTTTCCTACTTTCACCTCACTAACTCCACACCCCACCCCCATCACTCATTCTGGTTGAAGGCAGCCCACAATAGTGTGTAAAGAACCCATATGGATATAGGACCTCCCAACATTGGACTCCTTATCCTTGCAAAAGAAGACCAGAACCATTCCGATGGGGATAGCATGATGGCATGGAGACATCCACGTCCTGCTAACTGAGAATGTCCCACTCTTCATTCCATTGCAACTCTCCTGTTAACCTCACTGTCAGCGTCTTTCATTGTGTACCACTTCTAAGCAAATGCATTCTCTCTCTTTTGTCTTGTAGGTACTGATAGCATTTCCATCCCCTCGAGGAGAAACAGTCTCCTCCCCCACCAGTCACCTCCTCAATCCCTGAAGCTAAGAGTACTGTGGCCTCAGAATATCAGCAAGGCTGCCTCCAGTACATCCCACCCACCAGCTCGGATACTGACACCTCGGTGAGATCATGAGGCTTAGAGAGGATGGCAGTACAATCTAGTGAGCTCCTCACTGCAATAGCTACCCAACTTGTCAAGTTAGAACATTCCAGACTGCAGGCTCTCAGAGGGCTGCTGGAGGCCAGGGACCTTCTCAGTCCTGGAAATTTGCACCATACAAATGCTAGGTTATGACCATCTCCAATTAGAGACAATCTAAACACTGCCCATCAACATTCAATGGTGTCACCGTCACTGAATCCTCCACTATCAACATTCTGGGGGTTCCAATTGACCAGAAACTCAACTGAACTCACCATATCAATAAAGGGCTACAAGAGCAGGTCAGAGGCTAGAAATGTTGCAATGAGTAATTCACTTCCTGTCTCCCAAAAGGCTGTCCACTATCTACAAGGCACAAGTCAGGAATGTGATGGAATACACCCCACTTGCCTGGATGAGTGTAGCTCCAACAACACTCAAGAAGCTTGACACCGTCCAGGACAAAGCAGACTACTTGATTGGCACCACATCCACAAGCATCCACTCCCTTCTTTTTTTTTCATTTATTTTTGTTACCTTCTTTTAACAGCTTCAGTGAAAGAAGGATGACAGTGTGGTCCTTTCCTTGTGGCCATTGTGGCCGTGTCCTGGTGGATCCTGCAGAATTGTGGTCCCCTTTGGCAGCTTCAGCTGTGTGGTAGTCTCGGCCTGGGATTCCTCGAGGTGGCTTCTCTGGAGTCTTCTGGCCCTCGATTCCAATGGCCTGGTGTGGTGGTCTGTTTTAGCGGCAGCTTTAGTGATGAGGTGGGTCCCTGAGGCAGCTTCTGTGGTGTCTTCAGTGGCATAGTGGTTTGGTCCAGGATTGCAACAATCCAAAATTCGGTGGCTTTGAGGTCATCTTTCTGGTGGAGAATGTGGTTCCTTTACCTTGGGAACCCATGAGCCATGAACTGAACTAAAATGGACTTTGTCTTAATTTTTTAAATATATGATTATATAGGCACTGGAGAATGGCAAATTCAACACTTTTTACTGTATCTTTAATAAAAGTACAAGTGGCAATAAATTACTATTCTATTCTATCCTCCCTCCTTCACTGATCCTCAGTAGCAGCTGAATGTACCATCCAGCAGATGCACTGCAGAATTTCACTAATGATCCATCAACAACACCTATTAAACCCATGACCACTTCCATTAAGGGAAGCAGATACAGGGGGACACCACCCCGTGCGTGTTCCCCTCCAAACCACTCACGATCCTGACTTGGAAAAATATCACCGTGACTTACTTGTTGCTGGGTCACAATCCTGGAATTCCCTCCCTAATGGCATTGTGAGCCTACTTAGAGAACATGGACTGCAGCAGTTCAAGAAGGCAGCTCACCACCACCTTCTCAAGGGAGACTGGGGATGGGTAATGAATGCTGGCCCAGTCAGTGACCCCCACATCCCTTGAGTGAATAAAAATGAAATCAGCTTTATCACATACAGGCCACATGGGGAAAATCTTGTGAGTTTCAAAAATTGAACGTAAGTACAATAATATTTAACCATTTTATTAATGTATTACCCTTTTGCAAAACGAAGTAAATTAAATGAAATTGTGTCTTAAATGGAACAATTGGTTCCTGCTACTGCTTAGTTCATGTTTCTTTGAATATGTAATGCCATTACTCATGTGAATAAACTTCTAATCTATTGAGGGAGATTTTTAAAATGTGTATGCCTGTTTTCCAGATGAATAGTCTTCTTCCCCAGTGCATTTTCCACCTGTAAATGGAAGGAAATAACTGGTAAATTCCATCTTCACCAACAGCTTGTAGCTTAAGGCTAATCATCCTATGCTTTCATGCTGCAAAAGAAATGGAAATCACTCATGGAGCCACAGTGTGCAATTCAATATGAGTTGACAATCCTGTGAAGGGCACAAGGAACCATTGTGTGCCCTTGTGATGGAGCATTCATTCATGATTTACCAGGGGCTGAGATGACCCCCAAAGTAATATCAGTTCTGAATGATTTGATGTGAGTATGATGAACAGACAGAATTCCGAGTGGTTTTACTGTTGTCATTATTTTATCTTGCAGTCTTGTACTACATGGTAAATTCTTGTGTGAAACAACAATTCTTCCCTCTGCTTTATAGATTCTGCCTGATTGTAGTTAAAATGGCTCGCTGTGAATGGGAGAATGAGTTGTAAATGCAGACCAGTGAGTTGTGAATGCAGCCCAGTCCATCACGAAAACCAACCATCCATCCATTGACTCTACACTTCCCACTGCCTCGGGAAAGCAGTCAACACAATCAAAGAGCCCTCCCACCCGAGTTATACTCTCTTCCACCCTCTTCCATCGAGCAGAAGTTACAAAAGTTTGAAAGCACCAGATTCAAGAACAGCTTCTTCCTGCTGTTATCAGATGTATGAACAGATCTCTCATATATTAGAGTTGATCTTTGCACTTTTCTGTAGCTGTAACACTATATTCTGCATTCTGTTCTATTACCCTGATTGACTTGTGTAAGGTATGATTTGTCTGGATAGCAAGCAAAACAATACTTTTCACTGTATCTCAGTACATGTGGCAGCAAAAAATCAAATCAAGCAGAAACAGTATGTTTCTCTCTGACTCAAAACCAAGAGGCTTCAAGAAGGGTCTAGGCCCGAAATGTCAGCTTTCCTGCTCCTCTGATGCTGCTTGGCCTGCTGTGCTCATCCAGCTCTACACCTTGTTATCTCAGGCTTCAAGAAAAATTATGGGAAATCCTAGCCAACTGAACATGAGCACTCCTACCTATTGAATGTTGTTTCTCAAAATGGCTGTTTCTACACTGCTCTAGCGTGTAATACATCAGAACTTATCTAGCATTTTATATGCAGTTATGGCACCAGGTAGCAAGATGTGTATATTGCTGTTAGTAAAGGGGAGGACGGATTCACTGGATTTTTGTTTCTGATTTCCAGCATCTGCAGCTCTTTGGTATTTCTTTCACCAGAATTGTGCTGGCTCTTAGAGGATTAAATTATGAGAACTGATTGAATAGTTTATATTCCCTTCTGAAAGGGAAATCATTCGATTTATTATTTGCTTTGACCTAAGACCATTGCCAGCATATTTAGATACTTGTCCTTAATATCTCTGGACTTGGAGTATCTATACACACACTGTGCCTACTGGCTGTTTATCTACAAGTAAAGCTCTTCCACTCCTGGTGTAGTCTTTTATTTACATCTGTACATTACAGGTTACTAAGTACTGCTCTCTAGCATAGTGTCTAAGACCTTTCTTTACAGTCCAATGTCTTCTCTTGATCTCTCTCTTACCAATCATCAGTTACATGATTATCATTTGAAAATACCATCATGCTACATCTCCTCCTTCCCCCACCCAAATTTCTCTTGATTTGGTCTACATTATTCCAATAATTTACTTTTATGTGCTTACGTATTTTTTGTAATCATTAACATAGTTATGAACATCATTCTCACCATCTCAAACTCATCTCACCCCCTTAAAGCCCAAACCACACACAGATCAAAATATTCAGGAACTCTGACTGGGCATTCTGATCTTGTTTGCTTGATTTCAACACAAAAGTGATGGTGCTATAGTGTGTCTGGAAATCTTGTTCCTAAATCAGAAACTGATTTACTATGTGTATGCTTGTCCCACATCTTGTAATTATCAGACTCAGTCTCAGTTACTTCAAAACAGAAGGAAATAATTAATGGGTGTTTTTAAAAAAACGTATGCAATTTACAATGAAAGTTAGAAACATAAAAAGACGATAACTAAAGCTGTCTACATATTATTCCTCTATCCTCTAGAGATACAGAATTGATGCAACAACAGCACGGTTCATAAAAAGCATTCCAGTGTTCCTCATTTCGTCTTGCCTGAATTCTTACTGCATCCAGAACTGAGTGCTCCTTTGCCTGCAGCTTTTGCTTTCATCTCAGCTTGAGTACAATCCATCTTCCTGATTCTTCTGTTTATCTCTTCAGGTTTTCTAATGATGTAATATTTGGTTCACGTGTTACTCTGATGACTTCGACTTCTGACCACCTGTCTGTTAACTAGACTTTCTAGCCTGGTTTTAAGGCTGCTAATATCTGCACGCTGGGTTTAAATTTGTAGCAACTCTGCTGATTTAGCTAACACGGTGTCGAGCTGGATGAACACAGCAGGCCAAGCAGCATCAAAGGAGCAGGAAAGCTGATGTTTTGGGTCGAGACCCTTCTTCAGAAAAATTTTCTGATTTTCTGAAGAAGAGTCTCGACCCAAAACATCAGCTTTTCTGCACCTCTGATGCTGCTTGGCCTGCTGTGTTCATCCAGCTCGACACCTTGTTATCTCAGATTCTCCAGCATCGGCAGTTCCTACTATCTCTGCTGATTTAGCAGTTTGTTTTACCTCAGCGTGATTGTTAAGATGTTATATTTGACTTGAGATTACATTCTAAAAACATTCCTAACCTTTCCCCATGAACAATTTCTCTTGCGAGAAATTTATTATTCAACAGTGATGTTACTGTGTAGAACTAATTCCCAGTGCATTAGTCACTTTATGGTGTTAACCACTCTGTCTGCTTCTCTATTCAACTAAGGGTAGGGTAGAGATCTTTGTACTTAGCTAACTACTGCCTCTGAAGTGAAATTCCTGAAAACTCAATTTATGAATTGAGGTCCTCTAACTATTTTAATTATTCACAGAAACTATGTATCCTGAAGATTATATTCAGTAATCTGATCAGAGTCTTCTATGGTTGAATGAAATCTTGTCACTTCAATTCCATCTTGAATAATAGTTGACTCGAACTAAATATGTCTTTGTTTGAGGTCATACTTATCTGTTCCCAGACTTTCCCATGGAAACCTTGAGGAAAACAACTGTTCTGCAGATTGTAGACACTTGACATTTGACTGTTGATAGTTCATGTTTATCATGACAAAGCTTAGCCCAGCATTTCTTCTGAAATGCTGAGTCCCCACACTGATTGCTGTGTTCTTGCTCTGCATTTTGTCTTGCCTAGATGTTTGTCATGTAATCTTTATACAGTGCTTTTTCTCATTGTTATTCTATAGTCATGCACCTGTAAATATTCTATTTGTGTCAAGTTTTGTTTCTGCTTACAGTATCTTTTCAGTACTTCAGGACTGATGAAGGGTCTAGGTCAACTCTCCTGCTCCTCTGATGCTGCCTGACCTGCTGTGTTCCTCCAGCTCCACACTGTATCGACCCTGGCTTCAGCATCTGCAATTCTTGTTATCTCCATGTGACAGAAACAAATTGGAAACTCCGTCATGATTATGCATAACCTCAGGAGTATAACATGCAAATAAAAGCACATGTTGTCACAGTAATGTGGCTCTTTGGTCAGCCTATTTGCTTGGAGAGCTGGTGTGGGTCAATGTGAGTCATTGCAATTCACGTGCTGACTTAGGGTGGATCAAGGACCTGCCTTCTTGCTCTACTTGTAGTGGACTTTGTGTCAGCCTGTGGTGGATCTGCCTTGGGGGAGTGAATTAAAGAAGGGGAGACAATGGCCTTTTGGTATTATCACCTAATTATTAGTTGAGTAATACAGAAATGCTTTGGGGACATAGGTTTGAATCCTGCCATGGTGGACTTCAAATTCAATGAAGAAATCTGCTATTAAGAGTGTAATGATTATAAAGCCATTCTTGAGAAAAATCTATGTGGTCCACTAATGTCCTTTAGGGAAGGAAATTTACCAACCTTAACTTGTCTGGCTTACATAGACTCCAGACCCACAGCAATATGTCTGACTCTTAACTGTTCCAAGCCAATTAGGGATGGACAATAAATGCTGACCTAGCCAGCAACATCCACATTCTGTGATCGAATAAACGGAACATAAACTGTAAAATAACAAGGACTGGGACAATACCTAGACTTATCTTTTGCTTAAAGCAAATGCTGTTAAATTTACTGCCATTCTATTGCTGCACTATTGAAGAAAGCTAGCTGTAAATCAGATGTAATGACTGAATTTATATCTCAGTTCTTATAGCACTGGACAAACAATTCAGAGTTCAAGTCCCACCTGGGCAATTTCTAAAATTGAATTCATAAATTCAGTAATTTGTAGACTGGACCAGCAAAACTAGTGTGTTGCTGTAAAAGTCAGAATAGGTCCTTCAAAGAAACAAGCCCCATACACCTACCCAGAATGACCCTCATGTAGCTCTCAATGTAGCTGACTTGCTTGCCAGCAAGACACTTCAGATTGGACAATAAATAATGGCATGCTACTGCCTGCCCAATTTAAAAAAAAATTGAAGATAACCCCTTAAGAACACAATTCCATTAACAAATAGATTGAAGGCAGACTATTAATGTAAAATGTATCCCCACTGAAATGAAAAGTTTATAGAAATTGAGAGGATTTTGAAATCACTACCATTTAAGTTGCCAATAGATATACGTCCATATCAAAAAATAATCTTAGATTTGATTTTGTTCTTGTATCTCAGCAATCTGGCTCAGGGATTTTAGTGCGTCATAAAAAATTACCAGAGATCTTTCTCACAGCAGCTTAGGGAAGGACATAGACAATTTCTGTCAGTTGCCAGTTAACAAGAGCTTCTATGCTCCTGTGAGTTGGAAATTGTGAGAGAAGAATGAATTGTAGAAAGTAAAGATTTTTACATTCATGATAACTCTAGTTCTTCATCATGCAGTGTTAGATTATCAGTTATAATGAGACATAAATACATGTTACCAGGTTGCACACAAATGATAAAGCTTCTCAGGAAAAGATTTGTAGCTTGCTTCTCTGGCAGATGATGGGGAAGGTGAGCCTTCTTTACCCAGTAAAACATTAGGATTGCAAATGAAATTGCAATGTAGAAAGGCTCATAGTTTGAAGTTGAACCTTGGCTTGGGTGAGGTTTGCATTGTATGTAATTACATGTAGTAATTTCAGGGAGTAATGAAAAACTCTATGACAAGACTCCCGCTGTTATGAGCAAATACGTCAAATTTCACATGCTACTCTGAACTCTGTGATTTACTGTTTTGAATATTTATCAAAATTTAAAGATTAGATTTGATTAGAATGAGGCATCATGGTTAAAATTATTTGATTATGTGCATAGCAATGAAAGTAGATTTCAATGCCTCCCTAATCCCCACCATGTCCTTCAGGTTAAAAGTGCCACCAGGGGTTCAGAGCAAGCAAATGTTTGACTTGTCCATTTGTCCTTCAGGAGCATCATAATAAGGATGGATAAAGTGGTACTAATGTCTGTATGTTCTCCTCAGATGTTAAGCTTAATTGGTAGAAAAATCAGACCATTCCAAATATGCAACCCATGACTTCAGCTTCTCAGTGAATATAGTTATTGCCGGGTAAGTCAAAAACTTAAGAAGATTAAAAATACATTACAATATACAATTCTGATCACTCATCAATTCTGGCTATCACAGCCACATAAAGCGTGTTGAATAGTTCCTGTATTATGTCATTTAGAATAGGCAAAGCCTGCATTAATATTTGAAACGGGCATGTGTTTGATTGAAATATTCCTGGTTTAGAAGCTGACTGGTGATGTCAACACTTCCTGATGCCATATTTATGCTTTATTACCTACCTGCAAATGGGTAAATGGCATTGGATGTAGATCACTGCATCAACAAATGTTTACGAGATTCTAATCTTTAAAATTCTGTACATTGCGCAAGTTCTGTTAATTCATACCAGTGGTATCGAACAGATTTCAAATACAACTGAATTATTTACTTGAGAATAAAAAACCAAAAGTATTTTCTTAGTGTTTTAAATAAAAGCATGGTCCCGCACTCTCTTCAGAGAGAAAGAACTGACAGTGGATTAACCTAAGGGTCACCAAAGCTTAGGCAAAGGGAGAGGCTGTGAAGATGAATTCTTCATGGTAACTTCAACCAGTGCAGGAATTGAACCAAGACTGTTAGCATCATTTTGCATCCCAAACCAGCCAACCAAGCTAACCAACATACATGGGAGTGCTTTAATTAAACCCTATTTGTTAGAACGAGACTGGAAATACAGCCTGCTGGTAAAATGGAAATTTTGGGTGAAGATTGAACGACAAAAGGCAAAGTGCTTTACATTCATGACAATTCTAGTTTTTCATCATTTAATATTGCTATCTGTAATAATGACAAATTGGATGCAGAATGAGGACTTCTGAATCCTCCTTATGACTTGTAAAGAGTAAAATGATTGACACCATCTCGAAGAGCTGTTGGCTTCAATAGCTCACAGAGATTAATGAGCTCCTCTGTGTGCTCTGTGCAACAAAATATTAAACATTTTCGTTAATAAAATATTTTTATGATATCTTTGTGGCGAGCATGAAATGGATAATTTTCCCAATTTATAGACTCAGTTTACAATATGAGTTATCTCTTGAGATTCAGCAAGCTCCATCATCAATCATCAAATTAATCTTGGTTTAATCTGTCAGCATGAAGCTGTCAGGATAGTCGAGCCTTTGTATTTACTTCCTATTGACTTCAGTAGAGAATAAGTTCAGGGTTGAAACAAGCAGTGAATCCAAAATTATACCCCCATAATTTCAATGCATGTGTTTAGATAGAGCCATTTTGATAAATGGTTCTGATCGCAGTGCAAAATTAACCTCTTAAATTATGATTGAAAAAAAGTTGGTGCTATTAGATATTCATTTCTTCAACTTCTATGCGTTGACATGGTGATTTGAAGCCGTTGAGCTTGGTTCAGTAAGTACAACATACACAGCTCATATCAGGATCTTGTGATAGTGTCTCTACTTAGCCAGCAGGCCCAGGTTTAAGTCCCACTTGCTCCAGAGGGTGTAAGATAACATCTCTGAGCAGGTTGATTTTTTTAAAAAAATATAGATTTCGCATTGAGCTGAAAGTGAGTAAGCGAGTTTGATTCATTTTGAATGCGGCATCTGAATTTTGTAAAAGTTATAGGTTAATCAAAACAATGCTTATTGTATCTCTGCTTGCTGTGTTAAGGGAATACGATTGGATACAATAGTTGCCTAGCTACCATTTTGTCACAAGAAGTGTGTGAGGAAAAATAGAGATGGAGCGCAAAGTCAATATAATATCCATAAATCAATATAATTACTTCAAAGGAAATTAAATATAGTGTAAGGTCACTCTTTTAAATAACTGGTACTCTCTTCACTTCGAAGCATACAAGGAGAATATTATGTTAAAGTGAAGAAAGTTGGGGAAAAAATGACATGTAGCAGTAACAATAGTAAGATGGGGATGGTTCTGAATCAGAAAAGAGCAAGTTAATTTGAAAAGGCAGACAAGAGGAAGTCAGAGAACAAGGTAACTCCAAAGAATTAAATTGCATTTATTTCAATGCAAGGGGTCTGACAGGTAAGTCTGAAGAGAACACCTGTGTTCTGGTCTGTGGAGAACACCTATTTCTCATTGTGTGAAAGTGGTTTCTAATTTCAAATTTTTCTGGTTAGACGTCAATACAAATCATATCACCCTGAGAGAAGCAGATCAGTCTACAAAGCCACAGTAAAACACAGCAGCAGAAAGGAAAGCCACATCTAAGCCTTCAAACAAAGGACTACAATATTGCAAGGTGCCCAGATATGTTCATTTCATGTCTGTCATACACACGAGTGACACGCTAACAACATGATCTTAAGCAGCTAAATTCTTGACCTACTGAAACGCCACCCCATTCAAGGGAATCCTGCAATGTCCTCTACGTCCTTTATCCACCCCACACCCCAGACTCTGTCATGACATAGGCTGCTTTTGCACAGCCAACTCATTTTCACCTGCTTGTGATCCCTCTTAACACTTTTCTTTCTCCCTGGTTGTAGTGATCATAATGAGGGCAGCCAAGTGGACCTATAGAATTTGAGTTTTCTGATTGAGGCTGTTAATCTGGTCCAATTGGAGACCCCTAGAAGGGAAGTAATATTTTCTCCGTGGATTTCTTCCTCAGTCTTTCTCATCGAACCATCTGATGGCAGAACTTAAATAAAGCTGTATGTGGACAGAAAGAGAGATTTAGTTGATTGAATTCAGCATGGCTGTTTGGTTGAATATTCACGTTGATTCATAGACATTTTGGTAGGAACATTTCCTCTTAGCAGTGGGCACTCACTCCACTTTCGAGGCCTAGGTTTAGGTTTGAGTAGGGGTCGGGGAAACAGATACTACAGAATTTGCTTGCATATCCTTGGTTTTTGCATTATCCTTGCCATTTGTATCTCAGACTGTTTACTGACATTCAACGCTTTCTGTAATTGGAATGTAAGAGGTGCGGACTGGCTTTGTGTATTTCAGGCTAGCATAATGTAGTGCTGGTTTCTTGCACGCTTGTTCCTGTTGCCTAAGCAAGTGGCCACTTTAGAGCATATTTAACACTGGCTGTGCATTGCAGTCATATGACTAAAGCTTGCATCAGAACAAACGGGTTTGGATTAATTGTATGTTGCAATCCTTGTGGCCATTTTCCAGAGCTATTGAATTCCAACTGAGGGCTTGAAGAAAGGCTAGTGATCACGAACACATCAATGGCAGTAGGTAACTAGTACATCTATCCCCAGCTAACAAAAGCATGCTTGATTTTGGATATACAGGCTGTCCCTGGGATGGCAAAAGACTCTGATTCGCAAGTTGCTTTGTATGCAAGCTGGAAGACAATGCAGGACAATATAAAATAACCATTCAAAAGTGCAAGGAAACGTTTGCATGTCGGATCTTAAAAATTAATATGAACGCGCCCCTGTGTGGGATCACATTCGTAAGTATGAGCATTCAGAAGTTGGACAGTTGAAAATCGAGGCCCCTGTGCCTCCATCTTTATCTTATTCATGTTAAATTAACCATTTGGAGCCTCAATTAAGCCCCTGGTCTTACCTCCTCCCCTCCTTCAGATGTAAGTAGGCCATTACACACCTTTACTGATCAGAAGGCAAGTTCCAAACTGAAAGAAGAGGAAAGCTAATAGCAGCTAATTTTCAGGTTTAGAGGCGTAAAGGATTCACTAACAGCAAAGATAATATGTAACAAAGGGTAGCTCAAAAACAACCTATGGTATTGATATGGGTTTTATTTACAATCCTACTCACTTCCCACCTCTTGAAATGATGCTGGTTTTACTCTTTTCAGGGAAGTGAAAGCCTGAATGAATCATGCTAGCATTATAACCATGGAATGTTCTGTCTGCTCTATATGTGGTGAGTCATCTGATTTCAGCTTAGTGGAGGAGAGATAACAACTAAAGTGACAGCCCAGTCCCAATACAGGAACAAAGCCTATCATTATGAATGAACCTGTAATATCAATGTTCCCTTTATAATGAAACCTTATGGCTGTAGAATACAGTAAGTGGTTCATTGGAATGAAATCCTTTCAAAGAACAGGCTGAATTTATCCAATGATGGGCTTCATTCAAACACAATCAGTCTTCCAAGGGAGGCAAACAGCCATAGTAATACATTTGAAATTATCTCCCTGTGGTAGCACACTGTACTGTACAACATTTCATCAATGATTTTTATCAACATAAGTACTGTTTGGTACTTTTCCACCCCTTATTTTAAACGGGTTTACAAACGAAGTATTAATTGCTTTTGTTGGACTACATATCACACCTTCAATGGTCTGTGTGGAAGACAAAAATAAAATCCCCTTCTGTTATTGTATCTCTGGAGTGCGGGTCGATTTGTTCTCATATCCCGTATTTTTGCAGTGGCAGCCGAAGTTTAATAACCCACTTACCTGCACATTATCTCTGCCTCACTCATCATTTAAGGCTTGCACTGTGGCGTGTTGCAGGATGGAGCTCAGGGACCTCGTTCCATTATCTGAACGTGATGGCTTTGAATTGCTAGCTTGCTAACTCAGTATTGCTTTATAGTGAACGGTAGATCCAGCCTGTCAGCACCCAGACTGTGAAAATCTCACAAATCCGCAGGAAATGGAAACTCTTCTGGGTGAATGACCAGGGTTGAGTCATGTTGAAACTACTCGGGTGATGTTGCTGAGGCAGACGTAAAAATTAAACAGATGCCTGGGATTATCTAACTGCTCCAAAAGCAGCTAATCAGGCTGGCTAATAAAGCTGAAGGGACTTGAGTAATTAAAGGGTTCAGTTATTCAGAGGACATTAAAGTTATTGAAAGACACAATGGCTTGAATAATTGGAAGTGGAGCAATCCAGGGTCTGTAATAATGATATTGCTTGCATACAGAAAACAATGTCAAGTTATGGCCTTTTACAAGAAGGGTCATTTTTCATCTTTAAAACACAAGTTGATCCTGTTTGTGCAAAGCTATCATTGAGATCATGGCAAGTGGAAGAAAATGTACATTACAAAAATCATTCATCTAACACAGTCCACATAATTGATTTGCAGAAATAAATTCTGCTGAGAACAGTGTTCCTGCTCCAAACAGTCTCACTCGGGGCTGGAACTGAACGTAAGAATCCAGGAAGCCCGAGTTCAAATTCTCTATGACAGTTTAAAAATTGTAATTCTACTGGAAATTAAAGGTTGAAATTGTTAAAGGGGATGCTGAATTTGTCAGGTTGTCACAAAAAAATTGCAATGAGTTCACAGATATCCGTAAGGAAATGAAATCTTCCATCCTTACCTCATCTGGATGATGGGTGTCTTCAATTCCATAATGTGCTGTTGACTTTCTGTAGAGGCCAAAAAAGCCACTCAATTAAACTGGCACAGAAATAGACTGTTGTCATCTGACTAGAGGTGGGCAATAAAAGCTAGCCCTGCTTAGAAAAATGCGCATATCTCAAATGTAGTTAAGAATGAGTTCATCTGACTGTTGCATCCCAGTGCCAGGAACCTGGGTTCAAGTCCACTCTCTAGTGACTGTCTGTGTTGAGTTTGCACATTCTCCTTGCGTCTGTGTGGGTTTCTTCTGGGCGATTTGGTTTCCTCTCGCATGTGCAGGTTGTTGTGCTAAATTGTCCAGAGATGTGCAGGCTAGATGGATCAGCCATGGGGAATGCAGGGTTTACAGGGATAGTTGGGGGTAGGTCTGGATGGGATGTACTTCAGAGGGTCAGTGTGAACTCAACAGGCTGAATGGCCTGCTCCCACACTTTAGGGATTTCGAGCTCCTATAGCATATGTACAGGGTTTAGAACATTGCACAGGAATCATTACAGCTATTTAGATTCCTCAAATAATCTACATTTCCCAGAGATTGGTGCCAGCTTGCTTTATGAAAATGATGATTGATTTCCTCTATATCATTAACCTTTGAGTTCAGGAGAGGCAGACAGTAAATTGAAATTAGGGTCAGCCATGATCTTCTTGAATGCCGAGCAGGTCCAAGGAGCTGAATGGCCTACTCCTGTTCCAATTTCTTACATGCTTATGTAGATAATTGAAAATCGAAATGCAGTAAATCACATCCATGTAAGCAATTTACAAATAGTAAACAACACTGTGGCAGGTCGTGTGTTATCAAAACTCATATTGGCCTGGCACGACCAGTTTAATTGATTTGTGCATATGTGAGAGAAATTGAGTACTGCTGAGAAAAAGATGCAGTGTGCTTAAACTTTCTGTCTTGCACTCATCAGGCCAATTCACAAAATTTGCCAATATAAATGGAAACCATATTAGAGAAAGGTAATGATTAGCTGGCAAGAGGACTCCGACTGCTAGAGGTGTTCACCATGGAGAATGAACCAGCTAGGTGATGACCGGCAGTTAACTGCCAAGTTGTGTTTAAACGTTAAACCAGGAGGTTTATTCTGATGGGTCAAGCCATTTCCCTGAGATTGAATGATTTGGGGAATGGATGTCACCTATTTTGTTGCATTGAAACAGGCAAAGTGTGGGTACAGGTTCTGTCCGTCTGTAAATAACTGGGCACTGAGCATGAGCATTTGTGACTTCCAGAATGTGCAATTACACCACTCTGCAAACCTAAATGACAATCCTACAATGGTGACCAGTGTGATTCTTCACACACTCGGGATTATTTTGCAAATAATGTACAAACACTATCAGTCATTATCTAACTAGTTTCCTCATTGCAATGTCTCAACTAGTCAGAGTCCTCTTGCCAACCAATCACACCTCATACATTATAATGCTGTTTTCCCTTGACATTGGTAATTCTTGCAAATTGTCCTGATGAGTACAGTATGAAAAGCTTGTGCAAAAATTGAATAATTAAAACAAAACAAAGAAAAGCGAGTACTAGGAACCTGAAACAAAACCAATAATTGCTGGAGAAACTCAGCAGGTCTGGTAGCATCCGTGGTGAGACAGGAGAATTAACATTTCAAGTTTTATTAATTCACTCATGGGATGAGAGTGTCACTGGCTAGGCCAACATTCATTGCCCATCCCTAATTGTCCAGAAATTATGAGTCAACAACATTGCTAGGGGTCTGGAGTCACATGTAAGCCAGACCAGGGAAGGATGGCAGTTTTTTTCTCGAAAGAACATTCATGAACCGGATGGGTTTTTCCAAAATCAAGGATAGTTTCTTGTTCATTGTTAGACACTTAATTCCAGATTACTCAGAAATCATCTGAAGTCAGTTTTTAAGAAGGGTCTCTGGACTCAAAATGTTAACTCTGCTTTCTTTCTGCAGATGCTGCCAGAGCTGCTGAGTACCTCAGCAATTTCTGTTTTTTTTTGGTTTGGGTAAGAATGTATCTTTTTGAGGAATATTCATGCGTTGTGCTACCAATTAACGATTCATTAGTCCTAAACAATTAAAACAGTAAGGCAAAAAAAAAGCAGGGTGTTGGTTTTATTGTTGTGAGTACTTCACTTCTTTGACTACTAAATGGGAGCAAATCTTTATGCGAACATACACATGAGAAGCATATTTATCTGTATTGAATGGGGCACATTAGATGTTTTCCACTCAAATTAGACCATGTGCCTAAAAGAGAGTTTCTAAACCTGTACCAAGTCAGCAATTTTGGTTGGACACCTCTTCTATATCTTAACTTCCCAGGGTTTGACATATGTAAGGCTTATCTATGTGCAAGTAGATGGATTATGAATGGGTTAAAATTTCATTCGTATTTACTTATTTGGTGCATGCAAATTCATGAAGCCTAACAATAGCCTCCTCACTTATGGAGTTTTAAGTGATGACACCACCACTTGGACTGTGCAGGGAGCAATCATCAGTTGAGTGTAACATTGTTCATGTGTCTCTGCAAGGATGGATGGTGTTTGGACTGAGTTTGAACAGTGGAGATTTCTGTGCAGGGGCCCTGTCCTGTCCTGAACCTCCTTAACAAGGACCACTCTAGCCATGGTAGTACAAAGCTACCATCTGACAAGAAGAGGCTTGTCATATCGAGATAACAAGGTGGAGAGCTGGATGAACACAGCAGGCCAAGCAGCATCAGAGGAGCAGGAAGGCTAGCTGGATGAACACAGCAGGCCAAGCAGCATCAGAGGAGTAGGAAGGCTAGCAGCATCAGAGGAACAACTTGCCAGTGATTTCCTGTGTTTCCCATTCTTCGATCCAAAGGATGTCTGTTGGTAGACCTGGATCAGGAAGTTCGCTCCAAATGGGGTGGTGAGATGGAAGGTGGGCATTAAGGGGTTGAACAGGTCATTATGGAGTGGGTAAGTCGGGTGCAGTGGAGTTCGTTTCAACCAGCTTATGGGTTTTCAACAGTTGGGGGACGTTTGGGAATAAAATTTATGAGGACAGGAAGCTGTTGAGAGTCTGTTGAATAGAAGCTTCTACTTATGATCCATCATTTCACTGGGCGTCTTCAAAAGACTTATTCTTTACTTTGCTTCTGAGTGTCTGATGCTACCTTGATTCCCATTACCAAATTAGAAAGTTGATACAAATGAACCGATATATATTTAATCATTAACTAAGAATTTCCTGGAAATTCCTCCCATTCATTTAGGGTGGCACGGTGGCTCAATGGTTAGCACTGCTGTCTTACAACACCAGGGACCTGGGTTTGATTCCAGCCTCGGGTAACTGTCTGTGTGGAATTTGCACATTCTCCCTGTGTTTGTGTGGGTTTCCTCCGGGTGCTCCGGTTTCCTTCCACAGTCCAAAGATGTGCAGGTTAGGTGGATTGGCCATGCTAAATTGCCCAGAGTGTTCAGGGATGTGTAGATTAGGTGGGTTGAGTCTGGGTGGAATGCTCTGTGGGTCGGTGTGGACTTGTTGGGCCGAAGGGCCTGTTTCCACACCGTAGGGATTCTATGATCACCCTTCACTAGAAACTTGGATTATAAGTTAGTGCCTGATTAAGTCCTTCAAATGTCCTAAAATATTTACTGAGCTATTGCTAACATTTGAAGTTCAATAATCATTGACATTCAGCCAAATATGACAAATAATTTGCAAACCACAATGTTCCGTAACCAGTTGACCTGAAGAAGTGTCATTGTCCCTGAAACGTTAACTTTGCTTTCCCTCTACAGATGCTGCTAGACCTGCTGAGTTTTCTTTTTAACAATTTCTGATTTTGCTTTTAACCTGTTTTGATGGTGTCAGTTGATAGAGAACTATTGTGTTCTTCATTGATTACTGTCATTTAATCTTCTATGTGAAGTCTGCAGACCTGAACAGGCAGATAATTCTTTGGTTTAACTTCTCATCTGATATATAGTGTTTCCTCTACGCAGAACTAAACTTCTGGAATACATAAAAACAGAGCTTGCTGGAGAAACGCAGCAGGTCTGGCAACATCTGTGGGGAGAAAACACAGCTGATGTTTGAATCCAGTATATTTCTCCAGAACAGAATTACTGGCCTACATTACACGTTGAAAACCTAAATTTGAATCTAGAACCCTTTTTCATGCAGAAATTAGAGCTCTACAAACTAACTGAAGCTAAAGTTGCCCTTTTGAAGGTTTGATGACATTTCTCTGAGTTGAAAAATATGTAATATTCTGTAAAGCTAACAAACAGGGCACAGTTAGCCGAACAACCTAATGGATGGTTGAGCAGTTTAACCTAACTAATCCTGCACTAGGCAGTCAGTCCATTCTTTGTTTATTTGTGCAAATAGGCAACAATAACAAAGTTGCATTTATGACCAATTGCTAATTACTTTTAAGATGGTGATGCTGATTCATCCTCCAACATTACTGCGTTCTATGTGATGAAGTTGTTCTGACAGTGCTGCTAAAGAGGGACTTTTGGGATTTTAATCCAGCAATAGTGATGGAAAGGCATTTTATTTCCAAATCAGGATGATGTCGAACTTGGAAGTGGTGACATGTGCTTGTTACCTTGTCTTTCTGGGTTTGAGTGGTCACTCACTTGGGTGGTACAATTCAGGAAGTCTTACTGAGTTGCTGCATCTTGTAGATGATATAATATTCAGCTTTAATGCACTTCAGAATTAAATTTTCAAGGAGGTGCATGCATGATTCCAGTCAGAGAAGAGGCTTCCCTTTGACTCATGTTGTGTTCAATTCAACTGAAGGTACTTAATGCCACACTGTGCAAATGTTCCTTTGATGTCAAGGGTGGTCACTCTCACTCATACTCTGGAATTCAACTCTTTTTTTCCCATATTTGGATCAAGACTAAAAATCAGCCTGGAACTGAGTGGTCCTGGCAGATTTTTATTTTTTATTCATTCACAAGATGAGAGTGTTGCTGGCCAGGCAGAATTTATTGCCTATCAGGTAGTTAACAGTTGACCATGTTGTTACAGGTCTGGAGCATATAGTCCAGACCAGGTAAAGATGGCAGTTTCCTTCCCTAAAGGACATCAGTGAACCAGATGTGTTTTCCCCTGACAATCAACACACGGTTATCATTAGATTCTTAATTCCAGACATTTATTGAATTCAAATTCCACCATTTGCTGTGGCAGGATTTGAACCCAGGCCTCCAGAACATTTTCTGGGTCAACAGTCCAGCAATAACACCACTAGGCCATCGTCTCCCCTTTCCAAATCAAGCATTGGTGAGCAAATTACTGGGGATTAGGTATATGTCAACACATTTTCCATCGCTTATCTGATGATTGAGAAAAGGTTGATGGAGATAATTAGCCAAGATTAGATTGTATTGCTTTTTATGGACTGGGCATGCCAGATAAGCTCCACTGTTGTTGAGCTTTATTTTTCCACTTGGTAGCTGCATTGGATCAGCATGGCCAAAAGGTGTGGCTTCTCCTGGAGTACAATGTTGGAAGACAACTGCCAGGATCCTACTGGGACCATTGCCTTCACTAGATCCAGTGCATTCAGCCACAATTTGATACAAACCTGGATGAATCATGCTGACTGAACAAAGTATCTATGATGCAGCAAATTATTCAGCATTGCCTTTTGGACTAGAACATCCAGCCTAACCCCTTCCAAATGTATGCTACTGTGCTAGCACCCCAACTAAGTGTGTCTTCCAAGTGGGCCAGGACATATTAACAGTTGTTCTGAAAAAGACTGGAATGATGACTGAAAGGCATTACAGTGAGTATGCTTTGGTCCAGTTACTGGGTTTATTTGGCGAGGTAGGGTTTATGTTTGGTTTGGTCCAGGAAGTCTTTGGAATTATTGAAATGGGGATATGCATGTGTGTAAATATTGAAAATGCCATGCTCATTGAAACTATCAAGTTGCTGAGGGTACTGACAAACTTATTGGAACTTTCAAACTGTCAAAGCAGCTGTATCTTCTATCCTTTAAATCTTTAAAAATAAAGCTGTGTAGTTTTAATAAACATACAGTACTTCCTAGTTCACTCTGTCTATTGATATAAGCCTGAAGGCCTTCAATGTAGGAATTCACTACATAACTTGCTTCACAACCTATCATTGATACTGTGGGGTACCTGTTAGTTTACAGATTAATTGACAGCTCCAAATGGTTATAAAATCTTTAACGTAGGGTTATAAATGTATATTTTTTTAATATACAATGGGTTAAGTTGCTGAAGGAATTTAAATATAATCATTTCTTTTCATTGATGGTTATTTTAAGCAAGATTACATTATTTTATTTTGTTCTTAGGGGAAGGCAACGGCCTAGTAACATTATTGCTGGACTGTTAATCCAGAGACCCAGATAATGTTCTGGGCATGGAGACAGAAAGGACTGCAGATGCTGGAAGCCAGAGTCAATAAATGTGGAGCTGGAAAAGCATGGCCGATCAGACAATATCCGAGGAGCAGGAAAGTCAATATTTTGGGCCGAAACCCTTCATCAGGAGTGGGGAGCCCAGAAATAAATTGAGGGAGGGGGTTGGGGCTGGTGGGGAGAGGGAAGATGAAATGGAGATAGGTGAATGCGGGTAGGGTGTTATAGTTTGTCAGTGGGAAAAGTGGAACAGATAGATGAGTTGGAAGATGGACAACCTTGGGGTGGAGAAATTTTGAAGCTGGTGATGCAGGTAGGAGGTTATTGTGGTTGGTCAGTGGGAACGGTGGAGCAGATAAGTGAGTCAGAAGATGGACAGGTTGGGGGAGAAGTGATTTTGAAGCTGGGGTGACGTAATATTCAGACCATTGGGCTGGAAGCTTCCAAGGCGAAATATGAGGTGTTGTTCCTCCAGTTTACATTGGGCCTCAGTCTGACAGTAGAGGAGGTCAAGGATGGACATGTCACCAGGACAGTGGGAGAAGGCGTTAAAGTGGATTGCAACTGGAAAGTCTGGTTGGTTGGTGCGTTCAAGCACAGATGTTCCACAAACTGGTCCCCGAGTCTGCATTTGGTCTCCCCGATATAGAGGAGGCCACATAGGGAGCAATGGATACAGTAGATGAGATTAGGTGAAGTGCAGGTGTTCAGAGCACCTGGGTTTGAATCCCGCCATGGCAGATGGTGGAATTTGAATTCAAACAAAAAAATTCTGAATTAAGAGTCTAATGATGACCAGGAATCCATTGTTGATTTTCAGAAAAACACATCTGGTTCACAAATGTTCTTTAGGGAAGGAAACTGTCATCCATAACTGGCCTGGCCTACATGTGACTCCAGACCCACAACAATGTGGTTGACTCTTAACTGCCCTCTGGGTAATTAGGGATGGGCAATAAATGCTGCCTAGCCAGCGACACCCTCATCCCATGAAATTAATTCAGAAAGAAAAGCATAAAAAGTGAAGCCATCAGTAGATACTTGAAACTTTATTTCACCTCACTTTGGCTGATGAGGTCAAATCATTGTGACACTGGTGAGTTGGCTGAAAGAATCTAAGGACAAAAAGTAAGGGCAAGTAGGGTCATGGTTGATGTGATTGACATAAGTTGACACAAGGCTATAAGAAGCCATTAAGTAATTGATTGGGAGAAGAGCTTAATTTGACATAGTGGGTTTGCGGGGCCATGTTGTCTGCGAGATACAGGAAATGGTGTGAGTTGGCACAAATGTGGTATAAATATATATGGAGGGCTGAAGGCTACAGAGCTGTTTTCATTCCCTCATTTCTTTTTATAAGTGGGACCAAATGCCAGAGCTCCATGTTCAGCCTTTCCCCTAGGCCATTTCTGGCTACTTCTATACTGATTCTTGGGCTGCAGACCGAGCACCTGTCAGGACTCACTCTCCGAAAATGAAACTTAGAACCATTCAGGCCACCATCCTCTGAGTTGGATTTTGCAGGGCTGGGAATTTCCCCAACTCTGTGTTGCTAACCCGAGTGAAAAGTCAGGCAGTAGGAACTGTGCAGTCCTAACTGATGTGTAATTTCTACACTCAGCCTCGGTTTTTGAGATCAAATGGACAGTAGAGCAGGAATTCAGTCCAATAGGCAAGTGAAAGGCAGCACAGTGGCTCAGTGGTTAGCACTGCTGCCTCACATCGCCAGGGATTCAATTCCACCCTTGGGTGACTGTCTATGTGGAGTTTACACATTCTCCCCGTGTCTGCATAGGTTTCCTTCGGGTGCTCCGGTTTCCTCCCACAGTCCAAAGATGTGCAGGTTAGGTGGATTGGCCATGCTAAATTGCCCGTAGTGTTCAGGGATGTTTAGGTTAGGTGGGTTAGCCATGGGAGAAAATGTAGGGTTATAGGGTAGGGACCTGGGTGGGATGCACTTTGGAGGGGTGTTGTGGACTCGATGAGCCAACTGGCCTGTTTCCACACCAGGGATCCTAAGACTGTGCAACTGCCTATTCCGATAGGGAATCAACTTGTTCAATAACCTAAGGAAGTAATTTTAAATTAATCAGGACTAAAGAATTCTTTGAGAACCATGTAATGATATTCTTTTAAATCTTTTTACCTGTGTGCCCACAATGATTCAATTCTCCCATTAACTACGGGATTTCAAAAATAAGGAACAGAACAGCAATTAGTTGTTCCTACACTATCCGTTACATTGCCATTGCTTTCATCTGTTACACATGGTTTGTTGAAAACCTTCCAAGTTAATACTCATTTTAGGGCAGTTTATAGCAGCTATAATGGATTGTTTTGCTATTGAAATTTTGCATTAACAATCTGGCTTCTTCTTCGCATCCACGATTTTATAATGTAAATGCTCAAATCCCACTTATCATAAGATAATGGGTGTCCATGGCAACATCTAGGAATTGGCGACCTGAGGGCAGAAGTTCAGTGTGAGCGAGTCATATTTTCAGACATAATCAGCCTCTCTCTCTTCTACTACCTCACTTAGAACAATTGCAAATACTTACCAGGAAAGAAATTGCCAAAGCTATTTTCAACTTTTGACCAGCAGTTCAGTTTCAGTGAGTACAATTGAAGAAAATCGAAAGAACTGCGGATGCTGTAAATCAGAAACAAAAATAGAGATTGCAGGTTGGGCAGCATCTGTGGAGAGAAATCAGAGTTAACATTTCAGGTTGAATGACCTTTCCCCAGAACCCTCAATAACATTGGAGAATTTGGTGCTAAATTATGCCAGCTATACATGTTTGTGGCACCCTGTCAATTGTCAGCATGAGCCCAGAGAGGCCGTAGATGCCATTCATCCAAAGATTTGAACTAACATGGCACATTTTCTAACCAGAAGGCAACTTTACAGATAATGAAGTATATCTGAGCTGTGGTTGTTGTTGTAATGTACAAAATGTGGCAGCTAATTTGCACACAGCTAGTTCCCATTGATTGGAATGTGAATAATGATGCAAGCTTTCTTTTGTGTGATGTTGTGGAGACAAATATTGGCAAGACCCCAGGGACAAGGTTACAAATTGCATTGAGATTCCATTCCATCTCCTCAAAATGCACACAAGATCCCAGTTTAAAAACCCACTCAAAAAATGGTACAAAACTCCTTCAGGGCTACATTGAAATGTTAACCAGGGTTGGAGCACGGGAAGAAGAGTGAGCCATTTAGCCTTTGAGCTTATTGAATTATTCATTGAGCTCACGTTTGATGTGAGGTCTAACTGCAAATTTATCTTCGACCCATATTCTTCTCAGTTCTGGCTAACAGAACATTGTTAATGTCAATTTTAAAATTAAAAATTTATTTTATGTAATCAATTGCCATTTGTGGAAAAGAGGTAGAAACTCCCATCACCATCTGATAACAAATATATTTCCTAATTTCACTCTACAAAAGCCTGGATTTAATTCTATGACTGTGCATCTTGCCACACCAACTAGTAGACATTGTTTAAACCATCCACCACATCTATTTCTATTAAAATCTTAATCATTACCTAAGCCAGATTTTAACCTTTACAATTCCCAGAAATATAGCCTCAGGGAATATATCAGTATCGTGGTAATAACACTGAACCAGTCACCCCAAAATTTGGATTAATGTTTTGGTGACATCGTTAGTGGGGAAAAGTCTCAAATCTGTTATCAAGGACTTTATAGCGGAGCATTTGGAAAGCGGTGGCAGGATTAGACAGAGTAAGCATGGATTTATGAAGGGGAAATCATGCTTGACAAATCTGTTGGAATTCTATGAAGATGTAACTTGTAGAAATGAAAAGGGGAAGCCAGTCAATGATTTGGATTTACAGAAGCCGTTTGACAAAGTCCCGCATAAGAGATTATTGTGCAAGATTAAAGCACATGGGATTGGGTGAAGTATATTGAGATGGATAGAAAACTGAGTGACAGAGAGGAAACAAAGTGTAGGAATTAATGGATCCTTTTCAAATTGGCAGGCAGTAACTAGTGGGGTACCACAGGAATCGGTGCTGGGACCCCAGCTATTCACAATATATATATTAATGATTTGGATGAGGGAACAAAATGTAACATCTCCAAGTTGGCAGATGATACCAAGTTTGGTGGGAGAGTGAACTGTGATGGGGATGCAGAGATCCTTCAGCATGATCTGGGCAGGTTGGGTGAGTAGGCAAGTCAATGGCAGATGCAGTATAATTTGGATAAATGTGAGGTTATTCACTTTGGAAACAAAAACAAGAAGCAGATTACTACCTGAATGGCTGTAAATTGGGAGAGGGCTGTGTGCAGTGGGAACTTGGCGTCCTTGAACACCAGTTTCCGAAGGTAAGGATGCAGGTGCATCAGGCAGTAAAGAAGGCAAATGGTATGTTGGCCTTCACTGCGAGAGATTTTGACTACTGGAGCAGGGTTGTGTTGTTGCCGTTATACAGGGCCTTGGTGACACCACGCCTGGAATATTGTGTGCAGTTTTGATCTCCTTTTCTGAGGAAGGATACCCTCTCTCTCGAGGGAGTGCAGCGAAGGTTTACCAGCTGATTCCAGGGATGGTGGGACTGACATAAGAGGAGAGATTGACAAGGTTTTTGCTGGAATTCAGATGAATAAGGGGGGAATCTCATAGAGACTTATAAAATTCTAACAGGGTAGATGCAGGGATGATGTTCTGATGGTGAGTGTGTCTCGAACCAGGGGTCACCATGTGAGGATTTGGGGTAGGTCATTTAGTACGGCGATGAGGAAACATTTCTTCACGCAAAGAGTGGTGAGCCTGTGGAATTCATTACCACAGAAAGTAATTGATGCCAACACATTGAATGTATTCAAGAGGTGACTAGATATAGCACTTGGGGGGGAATGGGATTAAAGGTCATGGGGAGAAAGCAGGGTTAGGCTATTGAGTTGGATGATCAGCCACGATCGTGAAGAATGGCGGAGCAGGCTCGAAGGGCCAAATGGCCTCCTCCTGCTTCTATCTTCTAAGTTTCAATGGCTCAAACCTCACCTGGTAGCTGGTAGGATTTAATTCAATAATAAATAATTAACATTAATTATTGTATAGAATGAATGCAAGCTAGTCTCAGTAAAGGTGACCATGAAATTATAATTGATTGCAATAAAAGCCATCTGATTCACTAACATTCCTCAGAGAAGGGACATCGGTGAACCTTATGTGAGCTGGTCTACATGTGATTATTGTGGTAAGTTAAATGACTCCTAGCTGCTCTTATAGCAAACTACTCAGAACTAGGGCAACAAATGCTGGCCTTGCCAGTGGTGCCCACTTCCACATGCCAATGAAGAAATGATTGTGTAATCTGTCCTCATAATTTAACCAGTGGGTCAGTGCAGGAACACACATCCTTTAGTTCAAACGCTACTTAACAGTGTTGAAAAGCAGTGTGATCTCCCTTCAGAAAGTACAATTGTAGCAATTATGGGAAAACTTAGAATAGTTGAGAACAGTAAAATTGCTAAGGTTTTGGCAATGAAATGCGGATCAATAAATCTCTTGCTGGTTCTATGAACTTGGGCAGAATTTTTTTTCTGAATGAGCTTTATTTGCTTATCATTATTGATTAAGCAGATTAGTGTGTACTTCATTGAATTCAAAGGTAGGCTGAGTGAAAGTTGATTCTATGGCGCTCACCCCTTTCCTTGTGTCATCAGTTTATATTTGCAATTAGGTCTCTTAATGGCATGTTAGGTAGACGTTGTGAGTAATTTTACATTACTGTAATCAGCTGCTGATCCCAATACCTCTGTTTCACTTGTCAAATCTTCAGCATTGAGATGACAAATGACTATTTGACCTTTTTGAGTGACTCTTGAGATTTTCTGGTGTTTGACAAAATAATTCTGCAGCAGGTAATTCCCACAACCTTGGGGATGTGACTGACAAATGTTGGAATTGCAACCAGCATATTCAATATGTTAGCAGTTATTACACTGAATAGTTTGCTTTATGGCACAATTTGGAAGTGTTGGGAATTTTTTTTCCAAACTTTACCTGGCTTTAGGCTCATGGAAAGGCACCTGACTAAACTAACTTGTGCATACTCCATGGGGACTGAGAGTCACTGGAGTTCTCTACAGAGAGCTCGCATTGACTTAATTAGCTGAATGGTCTCTTGCTGTGCTATAAATGACTCTATGATATGTACAGTTCTTTCCTCATTCTGGCTCAGATCAGCAAACTTGGCACCAACCAAAAGTCTAAGTTACAAACCTTACATATTATGATCCAGGCTGGATGTAAGCCAGTCTGTTAATGGCAGTTTTACTGACAAAGTAAGAAATGCCTTTTTAATGATGCATCTCCACCCTTTGTATCAAAGATAGTTAAAATAATATTCATTACTCTATCACCTATTTCTGATATGTTAATGATTTTAATTAAACACATGACAATAACATCTGCACAAGTACTGTCTTGGAGCTAACTTCTCCACTATGCCAGAGAGTCGTGTGAACATCACGAAAATGAGAAGATCATTTAGAAACTTTGAGTTAATAATTGAGTTTAATGTTTATTAATTAAACTCCCTTGCAATGTCAGGCTTCAATAACTAAAATGTGCTTTTAATGGGAAGATGGTTAAATTACTATTAATGATTATGACTTAAGTAGCTGTGTATGCATGTGTGTGTATGTAGGTGTATGCTTGCATGTATGCGTATGCACGTATGTGTGTGAGCGTGTCTGTATGTGCACACTGCATGCCTGTGTGTGTGCGCGTGTGAGCGCATGTATGTGTGTTAATCTGATTAGTGAAATCTGAAAATGTTTTTTTGGCAGTTGAGATACTGTTAATCTCATTAAGTCAGCTTGTGTACATTTAAGCATCACATACTATCAAAGAAAGTGACAATTAAACCTATAATTAATGGAAGAGCAAATTAAGATGAAGTGAGTAATGAATCTGAATCTTTATTTGCATGTTGTATATGTGGGATACGAGCTCAAATCTTCTGAGCTGAGTCAAAATCCTAATTTCCGACATAGATCAGTCAAAAAGTACAGACTAGTTATCAAGGACTTTTCAGGTCCAGCTACTATTGTAGGATCCATCCCAATAGCCACAGGAATGTGAGTACAGTTACAACATTTAAAAGATATTTGGATTTATTAATGAATAGGAAATGTTTGGAGGGATATGGGACAGACGCAGGCAGGTGGGACTAGTTTAGTTTGGGATTATGGTCGGCATGGACCGGTTGGACTAAAGGGTCTGTTTCCGTGGTTTATGGTCAATGGCTACATCTCAGTCCAACAAACCATGCAGGCAGCATTGGAATGTATCTTTGCAGAGATTACATCCCACATTTGGAATTAGCTGTTGTATTTGTCACACTTCACTGGGGTAACACACTGGGATTCAAGCCCCACTATTCCTAGAGTAGTCACAAAATTAAAGTTTTTTTCAAAGTAATGCAAAATCCCTAATTAACGTGATAGGTAGACCCAGACTAACAGAAAACAAAAAAAAAGACAGAAAACATCAGAGATAGTAGGAACTGCAGATGCTGGAGAATCCGAGACAACAAGTTGCAGGGCTGGATGAACACAGCAGGCCAAGCAACCAGGTTTCTGTACTTTTCAAGAACTATTAAAAATAAATTGATTCTAATCTGAGGTAAACAGCTACTAACTTTTGAGATATAACTTTATTAGTTAAAACTCTAATTGCCTGCTCTTCAATCTCTTTTCTCGAGGTTCTTTTCACTTTCTTGCAGAAGATAGAAGTGATTGGTACATTGAATGCAAAGTCTCTTAGTTACTGGATAAAGGCCATAGTTTACAACAACTGCTGAGGGAAAATAAACTGGCTTTCTTCAGTACTTAGATATTTTACTGACAAGAAAGTCTCGCCATCTGCCCCTTGCAGCAATCTGAAGCCTTCTGACTGTATCGTTCACATCCACAAGCTTTTCAGCTAGCCAGGAGCCCATCAGATATGTGTTGTCAGGTTGATTGGCCTCTGGTATCCTCGACTGGTCACAATTCCATTAACCAATCAGCAACCAGTTGCCAGACAAATCTCACTTTCTACACAGCCCCGACTGCTGCCACTATTGTGAATGGTTTCCCCCTACTGCTTGAACAAAGCAACAGTGTAAACAAGACTTATAATGAATTATAAAATGTTGTTTTCAGAAGTGCAACATTTGTTCTATAATCACAGGCTTTCAAACAGTCCAACTCACCGCCCAGAAGTATGGTGGTGGCAGTACCCCTCATTACTTTGAAGAAGTATTGTGATGCATACTTGTGACGCTAATGAATATAAGGCTATGGACCAACCACTGGAAAACGGGATTAGAAATAGTTAGGTGGTTGTTTTTGACTGGCACAAGCTCAATAGGCTGAAGGACCTTTTTCTTTGCTGTAGATCTCTATGCTTCTCCTTGCAAAAGCAATTGCTCATAAGTGAATCAAAATAATCTTCGTCATTCTCCCAACTGAATGATGTGTGACATGATCACTTCTGAGACTGAGGTGAAAGACATTTTGTGAAAAGATTTTCAATTTCCTTTTCATTCTAAGTAGACTGTGACTCTTCGTTTTGCGTCTTACAGGGATGTGGGCTATGGAGCATGATGAGAATTCAGTCAACTCCGTGTTTCTGCTAGCTGTGGTTCAGCTGCAGAGCAATTGACAGAGGGTTGTCCAGGGCCAGGCAGAGCTGTGGCCAGGACAGCATTAGGGAAGAACAGCAGAGAGTCAGACAAAGTAGAATTCTGGAAACTTGGGTCCCAGTGTGATTTCAAGGAGGATGTGTACCTCCCTATCAGAGACCATGTTAGTGGTGGCTGAGGATTTTCCAGGTTGGCATCACTCCCATATTCCAGCTCGTCCAGAATATCTGTGTACATGTGGATTGGGAGGCAAGCATTATTGAAAGTTCCTGGGGCATTAAACATCTTCATCAGAGACTTTTTCGAGGGGTCCATTAAGGATATGTGTGGAATCTCATTTTTGACCACTTGCAAATGTATCAAACCAATCAGCAATGCCGCGTCCAGCAATAAAAGCAATTCAAGTTGCTCAGATCACAGAGGGCCAGGCTGCTGGATCCATGAGATTTGCTACTGTAGGGGTGAACTGTACCTATCCATACAAAGTGACCTGTACCTGCTTACACCAAAGTGGCCCATGTTTGAAAGACACAAAATGGCCAACATGGGTTAAAACAAAATGGGACAGCCTGCTCCAACATTTAAGTGAAACACAATGGTACCTTTGAACAAGACTACTCCAAGGTTAGCAATAGAGCCGTACCTCCAACCATCTGAGGCAGTTTTGATAAGAGAGTACCTAAGAACAGATAAGTGATTAATTCTAGCCTCACTAATGAAAGGATGATGGTCGCAGTAAATTAATAACGCCAGGTGCAGATCTCAACCCATGAACTACCTCCTTAAGCAGCTGCAAAGACAACAGCTAAAGTTACTTAGTAGTAAATAGTGGCTTCTTTGAAACTACCTGCAATATTAAATAGACTCCAGTTAAAAATTCCTTAATCATAGAAGTAGTTTTAACATATAACCAAAGTATAATACAAGCATTAGAGAAAAGCTTTTAAACCCCTACATATGAAAGTTAATTAGCCTTAGGAAACACCTTATCTTATGCCCCAAGCAAGATAGATTGATCACAACCCATTAACTACAAAATGTTAACAGTGGAAGTAGCTGTACGACTTTACAACTAAGTTTATAATAGAAATTAACTTTATGGCAATTAGTTAAAACTAACTGTCATTTTTAATTTTGCATATACAATTAGGACAGTGGGAAATATTAGAGGGCTGGCGGAATTTGATAAAAGAAAGCGCATGTAGTGGAATAAATAATAGAACTCAAGAGATAAGAAGCCTGAGACAGAACCAAAGGAGTGTCGCCAGTAACTTTGGAATGCAAATGAATAGGATGCAGAGAAAAATCCTAAGGGCTAGCGATTACATGTCTGGTAAATGCCATAAGACCATGGGAACCTGGGACTGTCCATAGGAGTGCCCATCATTGATTAAGGTTCCCATGGGATTAGCTGTATCGATTAAGGGGGAAGGACAGTGACTGCGCTGTATTTGATTATTGTAGCAGAAAATGTATAAAATGCTGTATTTTTACTGTAAAAATCAGAGTGTCTCATTGATCTCTCCTGATCTGAGGCAAAGATTAAGGGAAAAATTGGTTTCTCACGTTGAGGCCAGATTTAGGGAAAATCCTTTGGCCCTCCCCCAGCATTAACCATTTTCTGCTTGAATAAACATCTTCCACTTGTGTGAATCCTGCCTGCTTCCTGAGCCTTTGTTCCCAGTTGAGGATGGAGGGAGGGGGGTGGTGAATGCTCCTACAGCTGCCATTTCAGGATTTCTGCAAGTGTTAGGGGGTAATTGACTCCACACAAATAATGCTAAGAGCTCCCTAGGATTAGCCGGCAGTATTCACTAACTGAAAGGGGTTTCACTCTCTGAATATGCAACTGGTGTGTGACCAAGGGAAACAAGCCTTCCAGTTATATATGTCGGCTAACCATGGAGACCTCACAATGGTATATCCTAACTCACCCGCAAGAGTTCACTGGCCCACTGTGGGAACATTACGTTCTGAGTGATAGGGGATGTTAGCCACTGAGCACCTCTCTAAAGATACCAGTGTTGTGTATCTATGGAGAAGTACATTGCTGGACATATTAGTCCAATGCTCCAAGACCTAGAGACTCTTCACAGAATTATAAAATCCCTACGAAAAATAAGAGGCCATTAAGTCCTCACTGACTCTCCAATGAACATCACGCACAATAACCCCATCATCCCACATGTGGTTTTTACCATGACTGACCCATTTAGCCTGCACATCCCTGGGCAATTTCCATTGACCAATCCACCTAATCTGCACATCTTTGGACTGTGGGAGAAAACCAGAGCACCCAGCAAACTCATGCAGACATGACGAGAACACGCAAACTCCACACGGACAGACACCCGAGACTGGGCTCGAACCCAAGTCCCTGGCACTGTGAGGCAACAGTGTTAACCACTGAGCTACCATACCACTGTATTGTAGGTACCTCTTCCCTGGCTTGAATTGGCAATGAGGTTACTGCCAGAGTGTGCTTGAGCAGCAGGCCACCTTCACAGTGTCCTGAGACATTGGGTTCCTTGTTGGTGCTTCTCCTTCCTCTTGGCAACTTCCTGTCTCTGAGAAGGAGCATCTGTGAGTGAGATCGAGGTGCCTCATCCCCTCTTGCTTCAATATTGCTGCACCATTCAGGCCGAAGGTCCAATGCCATATCCAGCAACCTCTGCATGTTCTGCTGGACCTGTATGGCCAATGTAGCTGCCACACTTACCATGGAATGACCAGACATTTCTATATTAGCCCTCACGTCACCAATGAATTCCCTTAAGATCAAGTATGAGTATAAATTAGGGTCAAGCAAGCCTGTTATCTGACAAATGGCTCTTCTCCATTTTCATTATGACACCACTCCACCCCTTATCTGCCCACTGGAGTGGAGCTTCTCTGCCAGGTGAGTGGAAAACTGTGCAAATTTCTTCACCTCCAGTTCAAAATACTACTCCAACTGTCACATTGCAGAACACACATAATGTTTGCCTGTGTGTGGGCTCAGTGGCTAAGATCCAGACCACCACTGAAGCCGACACAAAGATGTGTGAGAGAACGTGCCTGAAGCTAAACATCCCAGAGATGAAGATCCACCACTAGCCTGCTCCCTCTGCCTAACTTGATTTCGCACCCCGCGCTCCCGCCCCCACCGCCCCACCAGCCCCACCATCAAGATCCACGGTGATCCACAAGACAAGGTGATCAATTCTCACAATTTGAGAACCTTTTCTCAGTGCGGACATACATTAATGAAATTTCACGCTGCTGGGAAAAAGAATTGCCCACCTGCAGAAGAGAGGGCTTGTTGACAAAGACGTCAAACCCAGCAGCAAGCTCATCACCCTGCTATATGGTGAGTTTCAGTGACATGGACAATTTACTACAGAGTACCTCGTTGTCACCAGAGTTGCTTCTGCTAATTCCTGCAAACCCAATGGAAAATGGGCATTCTATCAGTGTTCTTTCTCAGGCCAATATCCCCAGCAGCGATACACAGATTGTGGTCAATCAGTCACAATGGGGTTAGCCACATCATTCAAATGCCTGATGCAAGACTTACATACCAACTTCTCTGCTCTGAGCCTCATTACAGCAAACATTTGCCTGGAAAGCAGATCCAATGCTTCAAGGATGTCCTCAAAACCAGCCTGAAGAAATGCAACATCTTCACCCGACTTGTGAGAACCTCTTGCCCAAGGTTACCCCAAACTCGAGAAGAAACGTCATTAAAGGTGTCAATCACTTTTGAGCACCTCTGGCAGGCCAAGTGAAAACAGTGGAAGGAGCATGCACAGATCCAAACATCCTAATCTCCCACTGTGTCAAACAACTGTGGCAGGGCGAATGGATTGGGCATCGGATTGTTTAGTCACCTCAGACCCCACAGCTTCCAAGTTGAAGGAAGTCATCCACAGCTTCCAGGCACTGTTTATCTGAGAGAAAGAAAGCATAACAGAATTACAATAGTCAGAACTTGAATGGATTCCTCCACCTTTCACTTAAGTGCGTGGCCTCTGGCTTTTCTCCCTGTGTCTGCATCTCCATGAAGTGTTTTAAGAACAAGTGCAGAGGCGTATGGTCACCTGTATTGAGACTCAGAAAGGGCCTGATCTCCAGCAGCTGATATTATCCTTTAGCTGCAGACACAGGGCTGTGATATCTTCAATGGATTATTACATTGCACCTTATCTAGAATGTGTACCCACTGAGGTGGATGTTTCTGTATTGGTGGAGGTTGCAAGAAAATGACGTGACTGTATGTCCTCTGTTGTGAGTTTTCACGATCTGAGGTGATGGTAGAGCTGGTCATGGATGTTTCTTCCACTAATTCTTCATCATTTTGCTGTGACGGCTGTGAAGTGGAGAATGTAAAGAATTAGTTGATTGTTCTGAACAAACTCTTCCCTCAACTCCTAAATGCTCAATTGTCAACACCAGACCTAAAGCACCCTCATCTCTCCAACCGTGCCTGCTTTATCCTGGTCTCTTCAAAAAATACTGTGAGCACTCTTGTGTCTGGGACTCCTCCTCCAGCCTTTGAATGTTCCCACTGATTGAGCAATGGCTCTCTTGCAACAGACAGAAGAATCGAGTGTCTTCACAATGGGTGTATGACCACCTTATAAACGTGCCTGCTCATGAAAATTTCCGAGCTCTCCCAACTCAGTGTTGACAAGCCAAATGTACTGTGATTGATTAGGTGAGCTCCAAGGTGTGCCTAATGAACAAAACAACTTTTAATAAAGAACCTATTCTACCTGAGGTAACTAAGAAACTGCCCACATCACACAGGTCGATAATGAGGGGGTAGCATGGTGGCTCAGTGGTTAGCACTGCCACTTCACAGCGCCAGGGACCCGGGTTTGATTCCAGCCTCAGGTGACTGTCTGTATGGAATTTGTACATTCTCCCCATGTCTGCGTGGGTTTCCACTGGTTTAAATTCACAAGGGAAGAAGAAACCAACACTCAGCTTCGTTTTTGGATGTTAAGGTAGAATGGGGAGTTCCAAACCTCAGGAAACAGAAAAGCAACCCATACTGATTAAATCCTCAACTTCCACAGAAACCACCCCAACGTCCACAAACAAAGCTGCATTAGGACACTATTTAAACAGGCCAGGGCACACACCAGAATTATGCTGGGAAGAAGAAGAACATTGATACAAGATCCTCGCCTTAAACAAATATCCCCGCAATTTCATCCGCAGATGCCTACGAAACAGACAACAACAGGAGGACACAGTATTACCTAAGACACTGACCACACTGCCCTACATCAAGAACATATCGGAACTGACAACAAGACCCCTAAGACCACTAGGTATCATGGTGGCCCACAAGCCCACAGCCACTCTACAACAAACACTTACAAGGATTAAAGACCCCATTCCCACAACATGCAGAACGAACCTAGTTTACAAAATACCAAGCAACGACTGCCACAAACATTACAGCAGACAGACAGGAAGGAAACTAGCCATCAGAATACACAACCATCAGCTAGCAGCAAAATGGCACGACAAACTCTCCTTAATATCGGTACATTCAGTCAATGAAGGTCATCAGTTCAACTGGGACAAGGTAACCATAGCAGCCCAAGCCAAACATCGACAAGCATGGGAATTCCTCGAGGCATGGTTCTCCACCCATAATGCAATCAACAAACATTTGGAATTGGACCCCATATACAAACCCATACAGAACAAAACCAGAAATGACACTACTCGCTATAACGGACCGGACAGTATAAATTCCAAATGGAGTAGAATAACATCGCTTCATTGCAGGTTCCACTGGTGATGTCACCTAGCATGGTGACGAAACATCTGAACAAAAACAAGCCAGCTCGGCGAGCAAGTCAACAACCTCTTCCACTGGGTGCTCCAATTTCCTCCCACAGTGCAAAGGTGTGCAGGTTAGGAGGGTTGGCCATGCTAAATTACCCATAATGCCCAGGCATGCGTAGGTTAGGTGGGTTAGTCATGGTAGAAGCACCATGCGGGGTTATGTGGAAGAGGTGGTGAAGTGGGTCTGGGAGGGATGCTCTTCAGAGGGTTGGTGTAAACTCAATGGGCTGAATAGCCTCTTTCTGAACTGTAAGGTACAGTCCTACTGTCCATATTTCTGGTACCAGGGAATTCAAGTTCAAGCCCTATCCGCTCCAGAGATATGTAATACGATCTCTGAACGGGCTGAACAGAAAATATCTGCAATCAAATAATAAAAGTGAATCAAATCTCAGTAATTATTATAGAAACATATACAATTTATTACTAATGCATTACCTCAGACTTTTTTTTTCCACACCTAAATAATAAGACAGCATAATAACTATCAGCTGAGCAGTTCAATAATGGCTGACCATTAGTTGACATTACAAGATTTTGTAAATGCTGAAATGCCAAGTGCCTGTTGTGTGTGTCAAAAGCTTCAGAAAGAAGATGGTGGAATATTATTCAGACGTAGGTTGGAAAGAAGCTTACCAATCAGAATGTGACCTTCATTATCAGTCTGAAATAATTTCTGACAAAACTATTTGCTGAACATTAGAAAGAGATTTGAGATACACATTTGAAGATTCTATTGTCTGACCTCTGGGGTGTAATTTTAGATAGCCATGCTGGTGTAAAATAAAAGAAAACAAAACATACTGAAAGTTGTTACACCACAAAACTTTTAGTAGATGATTAATTTCCACTGTTAAGAGCTATCATAATGCCTTTAACATTCACTGAGGCTGATCTCCACTGAAAGGTCATCAAGCTGAAAATTTAACTCTGTTTCCCTCTCAACTGATCTTGCCTGATCGGCTCGATATATCCATCAGTTTTGATTTTTAAAAAATTTTACATAATGCTTCGAAGAAGAGCAGGAAGAAATCTCTAGTCAATTTATAAACTTCAATGGATATTTTCACAAAAAAAACAGCAATGTAGCATTAAATTCACAAAAACAAAATGTGCCCTTAACAGGTATAATAGAACCATTAGAGAGAGACAGGCTATTTATTATGGATATGTTGGGCTCTTTCAAGTAAGGTTAATTCTTGCAGTATAGTGTAAAATTGCCTCACTTTAATAAGTTATTTTTTCTCTCTCTGTAAGTAACATGCCATTTTTAATTAACTCTGAAGTATTCCCTCAAGTGCAATGTGAGAGGTCAACATTAAAAGATCAGAGAAAGTTCTGAAAAATAAACAATCTAGAAGCAAAGGCTAATTTCTTTATTTCTAGATATCCCTAAAGCAACAATTTACGTTTTCACAAAATAGTTGCTGCTTTCCAATTGCAGAAGGCATTTGGATGCATTTTCAGTTCTGGAATTTCAAAGTTTGTAATCATTTTAGTTTCATTTGTATATTAAATTATATCTCAGTCTTTGCTTGCAGGGATTTGTAACATTCAGTGCTTTACAGATGGGAGATCAATCTGCCCTGGAATCATTACATACAATCTAACAACTAATAGTATATTCCCTTCCAGTAATAAAGTACAAGGCAGTCAGAAGTAGTTTTGTTGTCATTGCTGCTGGCATTTGTAGATAGAAAATAGAAAATAAAAGCTACTGATCCACTGAGGAATCCACTGAACTAGTTGTATGTAGATAAGCAATCATATGAACTGAGTATTGTCTTCCCATTGTTATAAAGGAAGAAAAATGCGATTTAAAACTAAAAATTATTTTGAGAATAAAATCTATTTTTAACACTTACCTTCAATCGTTATGAGAATTGCCAGGAGACCTGATCTTGGACTTCTATAGAGATGCACTGCGACTTGTTGTCATGCTTTGATTCTGGGCTTGTTTGGCTTTGTTTTCCTTTGGTGCTCTGTTTGGCATTTTCTCTTCATTAATATTAAAAACTTCAGTATTCCCAATCCTATTCACAGATTGCACAAACCACATAAATTTGACTTGTATTCCTGTGGTCTAATGGACTGAGGCATGAACTGACACAAAGATAGTCAATTGCTATGATGTAAATGTGATTAAGTCCTCGATGGGAACATGCAGAGTTAAAAGCCAAAGAAATGGCACTAAAGAACCACAATACGTACGTGAAGTTTAAGATGAGTGGTCATGGGTAGGATGGGTGTGTGAGAAGTTTGCAAAACGGGCAGGTTCCCTTGATTAACAGAACTTTTCTGAAGAAGGGTCCAGACCCGAAACATCAGCTTTCCTGCTCCTCCGATGCTGCTTGGCCTGCTGTGTTCATCCAGCTCTACACCTTGTTATCTCATATTCCTACTGCTTTAAAACTATTCAGAACATTGTACAGTGATGTCAGCTATGGTTTAGGGAACACACTCGTCCCTAAATCCCACTCCAGGTAGTTCATTGCAATCCAAATTGACAATCTGATGCAATAGAGATTTATTTCTGTAAGTGTCTCCTTTAGTGCCCTATCATGAGCGTTGATTATGCATGGAAGCTTGATTAGATACTGTCTGAGATTTGAATGAGAAACTGAAAGTGCACTATGCTTCAAATGATCCCAATGTAAGATGGAATTTTTGACATTTATTTCCTCAACTCACACGCTATCTGTTCCCTATCCTTATTCTTCTAGACAGAAGTAATCGTGGGTTTTAAATGCACTTTCAAAGTAGCTTTGTCCACTCGGTGCAGTGCATCTCAGACACAATGCTACCACATGCGCCAATAGTGGGGGAGAAAATTTTAACATTGGTGGATGGGATCAAGTGGTAACTTTGTCCTGATAGTATCAGCCTCTTGAGTCTTGTTGAAGCTGACCATACCCAGGTACATGTGGAATATTCCATTATGGACTGATCTTGTATTTCATAGATAATGTAACATCTTAGGAAATAGAGAGGTAATTCAGTCTCTGCAGCATTTCCGGCCTCTGTACTAATGTGACTCTTACCCAATCTGATTGATAGGAGGTATAACTATGGATGCCAGATGTTTATTCATGCCATTCATGTGGCAATCACCCCTGAGCTAACAAATGGCCATTGCCCTATAACTTACACTAAAAAGAGCAGAACTATTGAAAATGCTTTCAATTAGATAATTCCACATCAATGAATCAATCATATAAATGAAGTAACTGGGCTTAGGAGTCTATTCTGCTCCAAAGCAACATTCTCTCTAAGCTGGGCAGTGATACAATTGCAACATGTGACATAACATCTGTAAACAGGTTGATGAAAAATATCTAGAGATGACATGACTTACTTGTTCATTTGCAGACAGTGCTGCCTCCACCCCCACCTTCCTTTCAGTCTTAACACAATGCTTTTTGGTTCATGTAGATCATGATTCACTATATGGACCTTGAAGATAACAACAGGTTTAATTATAAGAACACCTCTGTTCATCTTTTCAAATATTTTAAATTGTAAACTTGAACAATATAGCCACAAAATTAAAACATCAATCTGGAAAATCATAATGTTGAAATTAATAGAACAGTTTATTGTGATGATACCATAGCTTTAAGAGGTGGATTTGGTCCCTGTTTCAGTAAAAAGAAGTTAAGACAGAGGTTATGATTTGTCTGCTTCAAAGTCCATAGAGTAAACAGTTTGTGAGGCCTTAGGTTTTCCTAAAGTTGGAACAATAGAAGCAGTCTGAATGGATAGCGTCAAGCTCCCACAGAACCAGTATTTTTAATTTTAGTTTCTCCGTAGTAGTTGTTGGGGTCTTGAAGGTGGGTTTGGAAAATGCAGTATATCTCTCCCTGCTACACTCTCTGTCAGAGTTTTCTCTTGATGTTTTTCCTCCTGGACTGGAGAATTGTATGTGCATCTATTTTACTGAATTTGCCTTTGCCCTGGTCCATAACATTATATTATAACGGGATATTGAGAGTGTTAACAGTTATTGGAATATATTTGTAGTGTAGTCATTGTTTTAATCGTGGAAATTCAGCTGAAAACAATCTCAAATCAATAAGGCGTTGACTAATCAATCTGTTTTACTGAAGTTAGTTGATAAATAGATATTGAGATGAGATTTCCAAGCAGTGACAATCTCACTCAATATCTAGGGGAAAACTTTGAGTCCATTTGACAAAGTTGCCAACAAAACATCACTCTGCTCTGAAGCAGGATCAATGTTGATTTTCCACTTGCATAGTTATTCTTAAAAATTGTCCTGATGAGCGCTAGTTGAAAAGCTTTAACAAAATGTGTCTTTTTTTCCAGTAATTCTCAAATTCTGAATTACCAGATAAATCATAGAATCCCTACAGTGTGGAAACAGGCCCTTCGGCCCAACAACTCCACACCGACCCTTGGAGCATCCCACCATGACCCATCCCCCTATAACCCACACACCCCTGAACACTATGGGCAATTTAGCATGGCCAATCCACCTAGCCTGCACATCTTTGGACTGTGGGAGGAAACCGGAGCACCCGGAGGAAACCCACGCAGACATGGGGAGAATGTACAAACTCCGCACAGACAGTCACCCGAGGCTGGAATCGAACCCGGGTCCCTGGTGCTGTGAGGCTGCAGTGCTAACCACTGAGCCCCATGTCGTCTTTAATTTCCACTATGCATGCATTTTTTTTTCCTACAGTAATTTTAATTTATTGCTTTTTTTTTAACCTGACTGGAGTATGGTGAAAATCTCTTAATTTGGCTTGCTACTTCAGCCTGATGAATTGACTCCAATTTCATATCAGGAATACCCAGCCAATAAAGCTGCAACCAAGGCAGTGTAACTCTAACACATTTTATGTGCATTAATAAAAGTAAGATTCTGCAATCAGTTGCATTTACACTGCAGAGAGATAGAAGGAACATTTTTATGAGACTTTACAAAATCTCCCAGTGAGACTTACTTTGTGGTTAACACCTTCCTTCATCACTAATGCATAATCAGACACTGAGAGCTCAGAAATGGAGCTGTTATAAATCTTTTCCTTCAGGTTATCTGATTCTTCATTTCATTAGTCATACTTTGGGTCACAGCATTCAGTGTATGCCTCTTCAGAAATTCATTACTTTGGATTCTGAATTCAAAACACACCTCTTAAACCTACGAACCTGACTGTGGAAGGTCCTAGTACTGCCAACAGATCCACTTTGTTGAGGTAAACAATTGATGCCCCAGGAGCTGGCTTGTTCAGACTTCTCAATCATTTCATTATTTACCAGGGTTGCAGGTTTTGAGAAGTTGTTCCACTGTTTTGCTGTTCAATGGCCTGTGCTTGACAGTTTACTGGCACATGATAGTTGACCACAAATCTTGCAATCGTACCCTCTGTTCATGAACTCTGCCCCAGTCGTTCATGTCTGATTTGTTGAATTCAAGATTACAAATTGTCAGATAACAAAAAAGGTGCTCCGTTCAGGGAGAATTATTTGGAGAGGCTATTAAGTATTTCTCCCCTCCCCATCTAAAGAAATGGATGCTACAAGTAACTGGACATTGACTCGATTTTTGCTGCTTGTTCCACAAAATCAGTATATTCAACTTATGGACGGCACAGGAATGATGTTAGAAAAATTCTCGTATGTGTGAGGCAGATCACTTCACTTTTTCTTATTATTCCATTTTATGTTGGAGAAAACTTCAGAAGGCACTGTTCTGTCAAGGCATTTTTAGTGAAGATTTTGTCTTGAATGGCAATGCAGAATGCAGCTTGACAACTACTTTTATTGATCTTTAGACAATAATGTTAATTTCAATTATTTTGGTTTTGGTTGAAGGCTATTTTGCTAATTATCCCTTGGTGGTTTCAGTAATGGCTCATGCAAAACCATAGTTGTAAGAAGAGAGTTAGGTTATTCAGCTCATCGAGTCTGATCTGCCATTCTATGAGATCACGGCCGATCAAGTAACTTTCAACTCCACTTTCTTGCTTTTTCCCCATTACCCTTGATTCTCTTACTGAATAAAAATCTAACTCAGCTTTGAATATATTTAATGGCCCAGCCTTAACAGCCCTGCACGGTAAAGAATTCCACAGATTAACAACCCTCTGAGAGAAGAAATTCCTACTCATCTCTGTCTTAAATATGCAACCCCTTATTATGAGATTATATCCTCTGGTCTGACCTCCCCCACAAGGTGAAACAGCCTTTCCACATCTACCCTGTCAAGTGTCCTAAAAATTTTGTATGATTTAATAAGATGCCTCTCATTCTTCTAAATTTCAATGAATACAAGCCAAACCTACTCAACGTCTCCTCATAAGACAATCTCTTCAGATATCATCTTAGGATGTCCAATCAATGACAAATCTGGTGCATTCTTATCTGTGATTTTACTTCAAGGACAACTCTAGTGAGCATAGAAAAACACAAAGAAGGGGCTGTCTTCGCCTCCCCCTCCTTTTACAACTGCCTTTTACAACTGAAGCTGCCACACTCAGCAAAGTTTTATCTCAAATTTTGCAATTGTTGAGTGAGTAAGTGTGTCGATCAGAGACAGGTAAGTGACTACATGACCAAATCAGTTTTTTTGGGGAGTGGGGGTCTATGTTAATGAAGGAGTAATGCCTAAAACACATAGAATGGATATGAGATTTTTTTTTCAAAACTGTTAAGCAAGCTTCATTATTCAAAGGACAAAACCTGATTACATGGCCAACACCCTTTGCAAAAAATGTGAAATTGCTGATAAAGATTAGACAAACTCAAAGCTATTTTCTTGGGGATTGTTGTGTTAGCAACTAGAACAAATAGTGCAATGAAGGTTCAGATAATTAAAACCACAATCTGATAAAGGAACGCAAGGCCCCAAGTCTTATTATTAGAGGGTACATGGTAACTTTACCAAACACATTGACCACCAGGACTATTGGAAATGGAATGGGCAACCTAATTGCAACAAAAAAAGGCCTTCTCATCAAATATGGGGTAATTGTGGCTGGTTGGCTCGCTGAGCTGGTTCATTGTTCCGCAGACGTTTCATTACCCTGCTGGGTAACATTATCAATGCAGCCTCCGATGAAGCGCTGTTGTGTCTTCCTGCCCGTTATTTAAACTCTGGAGTCCGTTGAGCTGGATTACCTCACTTCCAGCTTTCCTTCACAGTGAAGTGTATATGGGATCGAGGTCTATGTGTTTGTTGATGGCCTTCTTAGTGGAGAACCAGGCCTCTAGGAATTCCCTGCTTGTCTCTGCTTGGCCTGTCCCAGGATCCTGGTGTTGTCCCAATCGAACTGGTGGTTTTCCTTATCCATGTGGATGGAGATGAGTGAGTATTGGTTGTGACTTTTTGTTGCTGGTTGATGTTCGTGTGCTCTTGTGGTTAACTTCCTTCCTGTCTGTCCAATGTAACATTTGTCACAGTCTTTGCAGGGACTCTTGTATATGACATTGGTCCTGTCCATAGTGGGTAAGGGGTCTTTGGTTCGGGTTAGCAGTTGGTGTGGAGTTGATGTGGGTTTGTGTGCTACTCTGATGCCCAGTGGCCATAGGAGTCTTGTGGTCAGTTCAGATGTGTTCTTGATGTATGGTAGTCTGATGACTGTATCGGAGTGTGCAGTATCTTCCCGTTGTTGTTCGTGTGATAGGCATCATTGGATCCAGTTGTTCGGGTATCTGTTGTCCTTAAATACTTGGTAGAGGTACTCTTCTTCATTTTGCCGTAGTTCCAGGTTGCTGCAGTGTGTTGTTGCTCATTTAAATAGTGTTTTCACTTTGTTTGTGGGTGTCAGGGTGGTTGCTGTTGAAATTCAGTACATGGTCAGTGTGTGTGGCCTTCCTGTGTACCTGTGTCAGGAATTCCCCGTTGGTCCTGCATTCCACCATAACGTCCAGGAATGGAAGCTGTTTGTTCTTTTCCTCTTCCCTGGTGAATTTGATCCCAGGCAGAGTGTTGTTTATTAGTTGGTGTGTCTCCTCTAGTTTGGTCCGCTTAATAATGATGACGGTATCAGATCCATAGTTTTGGTTGGACTAGCAGAAGGACCATGCTTTTGAGTCTCTGCATCACCACTTCAGCTATTAGTCTGGAGATAGGTGATCCCATGGGTGTCCCGTTGACCTGTTCATCTATTTGGCCGTTAAAAGTAAACTGGGTAGTTAGGCACAGGTCCAGTAGCTTCAGCATGTTGCCTGTGGAAATGGTGTCACTCGGGTCTTGTTCTTGCTTTAGTAGTGCTGTCATTGTTATTGTTTCTCTATCAATGTGAATAGGGCAGTAACATCAAATGATACCATGGTCTGGTCGTCGTCTATTCTTATGTCCTTCAGGGAATTGAGGAACTCTTGGGCTGAGTGGATTGAGTGGGGTGACTTGCTGACGAGGTGCTTTAGTCTCCTTTGTAGCTCCTTGGTTAAACTATGTGATGGCGTGCCTAGTAGGGAGACTGTGGGTCTGCGGGGTACTTCCTGTTTGTTACCTTCGGGCAGCCGCAGAATCGGGGGATGTTAGTTTCTTCAGGTTTCATTCCTAGGTAGTCTGTTTTGTTGATCTGTCAGGTCTGTTTGAGTCTCTTTAGTGTGTTGAGTATCTTGTTACCCATTTGTGGTATCAGGTTTGTCTACACTTGCCAGTATGTGTTCTCATCAGCTAGTAGTGTCTGTGCTTTGGTGAGGTAGTCTCATTTGTTTAGTATTACTGTCATGTGCCCTTTGTCCACCGGTATTATGATGTTTTTGTCCTTTTTCAGTCCTTCTAGGGCCTCCCTTTCTATGCGTTAAGAGTGTCAAACAGCATGGGAATTCCTAGAGGCCTGGTTCTCCACTAAGAAAGCCATCAACAAACACATAGAGCTAAACCACATGTACACTCCACTGCAAAGGAAAACTGGAAGTGAGGTAATTCAGCTCAACGGACCCCAGAGTTTAAATACTGGGCGGGAAAACACAACAGTGCTTCAGGCTGCATTGACGATGTTACCTAGCAGGGTAATGAAACGTCTGCGGAACAATGAACCAGCTCGGCGAGCTCACCAACCACAACATCCGCAACCCGAGTTACAAATCTACTCAAAAGCCTTAAATATGGGGTAATGATTAATGATGGTCTGTTCTTGATTGAATGACCATCTACCATGACATGTTTTCGTTATACAACAGCAAAAAAAAAATAGATATCTTGACAGAACATAATGGATTAGATTCATTTCTGGAGAAATGTTGATATTGGTTACCTCCTTTTCAGAATCATTCTAACATGTCTTTCTTAGATTTAGGCAAAATTACTTTGATAGTTGATGGATAATCTTGCTTTCCTTTATTTGTACTAAAGTTAGAGTTTTGATTCTCTCATAGAAGTAGAATTCTTACTGTGGGGAAGCAGGCCATTCAGCCCATCGGGTCCACACCAACTCTCCAAAGAGCATCCCACCCAGACCCTACCCTATCCCAGTAACCCTGCATTTCCCATGGCTAATCCACCTAGCCTGCACATCCCTGAACACCACGAGGAATTTAGTATGGCCAATCAGTCCAACCTGTACATCTTTGGACTGTGGGAGGAAACCTGGTGGAAACCCACACAGACACAGGGAGAACATGCACATTCCACACAGACAGTCACTCGAGGCCGGAATCGAACCCGCATCCCTGGTACTGTGAGCCACAGTGCTGCCAATAAGTAAGAACTAACTATCTTTTATATTCAGGATATGATCTTTCTACTTTACACTCTTTTGTATAAACATCAATATTCCAATTTTTTATGGCTCTAAATTTATTAAATTACTTAAATCTTAAGTCGGCTCATTTTGAATCTTCTGTATCAAACACTAAGTGAACCCAACATCTATTCCCTGTGGTGATTAAATATTTTCTGAGAAGGTTCACTCAGACTCTTATAACAGTCAGAAAAATTACAATCTAGCTGAAAAGACTGTATTTATGGCAAGGAGGTAACGACCTCAGCTATCTTCCTTTCTTTGGGAGGAGAGACACTTGGACTCTGCATACCCAAGTAATGTGTGCTAGAGTGTAGCTCCCTCTGGCAGAACCTGTGGGAGATTCCTTGAGAGATTATCCTAATCCAAAAGGCTCAGATTGAGGAGCTAAAATTGTAAAAGAAATTACAATAGGATCAAGTGATTGGCCAGGTGGGAAAGTCATCAAATCAGTCGAGTAGTAATGTCAAGTAATTACCAATCAGGGAGGTAATTTGAAGAGGTGTTATTCTCAGAGAGTCCTGGGTACAGTGAAACAGCTCAACAGAAGTCTAAATTTAAACAAACACAGAGAATACCAGAGAAACTGTGGAGAGAAAAACAGTTAACATTTTGAGTTTAGTATGACTTTTCTTCAGATTAACCTTTTGCTTCAGTTTAAACTTCCTCGTCTTATTTGGAAACCAGGACTTCAGGAAGGTTTTGCTGACCATTATAGACTTAAGACCAGATTTTGCTGCTCTGGACATTGTGAGATTTAGGCTGAAGCTATTTCTTCTCATACTCAGGCACTTGCCACCCTCCACTGCTCCTTTTGCTATACTCTTCTACCCTCCTGATGCCCAAGAGATAACTCTTCTGATAATGCTTAAGGAGGATTTTCATAAGCTGTTCATCAGTTTCAGCTCAGTTCAGTTTTGTCCGCTATTATGTTAACAACTGACTTGGAACAAATTAACCAAACTCTCTTGGCTACAGATGACAACTAATGTGATGAGACAAGGAAGGTGAACTGAGGAGCTGGGAAGAAACACCTGTGAAAAGTAAAACATCACTTTTTACCTAAAAAAAAATTTCCACACTAGAACTGGAGTAATTGGGCACAGAAAATAAATTATAAGTTGCAGCGTTTGATCAGCCAACTCTGAAATGCACTTTAGTTAAATTCAGCAAGTTTTAGGCGAACCAGCTTGTCTGAGAAACTTTTCACAAAAACTGAAAGCTAAAGAATCGTGGATGCTGGAAATCAGAAACAAAGTCAATGATTGTGGAAAATCTCAGCAGCCCTGGCAGCTTCTGTGAAGAGAAAGCAGAGTTAACATTTTGGGTCCAGTGACTTTTCTTCAGAGCTATGTTTTCTCTCCACAGATCTGCCAGAGCTGCTGGGTTTTTCCAGCAATTTCTGACTTTGTTTCATGAAAACTGCCTTGATAAAACTGTGGCCTGCCATTCCCTGCCACATCTAGAGAGAACTTGGCCATTTCTGCTAGTATCCCAGTGATGCTTCGAGTGTGTGAAAGAGAATTCCTTCTCTGTATACCTGTTTTTCCTTTATTTGCACAATAATTGGACTCCAAATGAGAGAAGCTCAGGTTCTAGGTGCAAGTACATGATTGCAACAGGAGGTAATTGCAAAGGCAGACCTAATGATGCCAACAGCATGCAGAGTAAACAGCACTGCTTCCATTCCATTTTTGAACGCCATGTTCGAACCAATGTCCTTTCAAAAATTTGCGCAAATGAACACGCATGAAATCCCACAATGGATCTGTTCACCGGTATTTACTGCATACAGCTTAAGCAAGGGATTATTTCTTCTGATTTCCTAATGCAAATCTAATTGTTTATAGAGTATTCATACACTTGATTAAAGCTCCTCCAGTCCTCATGGCATGGTTAAGCTTCTGAATAAGAACCTTTTCGATGATTTAAATGATTGTGCTGAGCTACCATTTGCATGACCTATTGTACTTTCCTCTTGGAATTGGACAAGTTTGGAAGAATGAGCCGAGCTTGTATAGAGCAGAAAAGACTGCTGGAAGAAGGAGGAGGAGGAAAGCAACACAACAGGGAGAAGGACATTCCGCATGGATTCCATACTGCAAGGGAGATATTCTCTGACCTGAACTTCAATGATGACTAATGCTTGAGATATCTTCACTTGACTTAAGAGGTTGTGATCTCAATCATGCAACTGAAATCACAAATCAGAACTGTTTTGCCAGAGGCTGATTCTTAAATCAACTGCTGCTCTTACTCCTATGTGTCTGGCTCCTTCAAGACTGCTGCGGGATATATGTAAGGCATTCTGTGCTACCTCTAAGGGGCTTTCTAGACCAAGGCTTACAATCAACAGAGAGACAAATTTATCACATCTCCTCTTGCCTGAGATTTAAGCAGGTTAAGTAATCATAGGATTTTGCATAGATTGTCAGCTTCCCCTCAAGCGAAGTGTTTTATCGCAAGGACATTGCTTTGCACATCTTTCATGGTAATTCAGCCAATCTCCTGAACTATTAAGTAATCCATGCTCACCATATGCAGCTTGTGCAAGTACAGGCAGTCCTCCATACAAACAGCATTTGGTGAGCAACAAACCAAAGAAAGCTTCTCAGCAGCACAGGTTAACCCATGCATGACATGGTTCAAGTCTAGAATTAATACAGTCTTGAACAGAAGGCATTAACTCATTCTACCCCAAGATTATTACGGGACACACTCAATACAATGCCTCTATTTCCTGGGCTGCTCTGGAAGAGACCTGCAGTTGTCAGTTGAGCAAGTTATCCAGATTCGTGGTAACACATTGCATGCCACACAACCCAATCGCTATGAAGGAACGGTTCTTGCCACTGCCCATCAAATGAGAATAGAAGGAACAGAGAGACAGCAGAGGACATGCATGTGAATGAGGAACTGGGTGAATAGGAAGAGGAAGGAATGCTACAATGTAGGGCGACCTTTCTGTCAAGACTCTTTTGGAACAAATAATTGATAAGGGATACCAACAATCAAGGTTAAGTATGCAATGTGTGTGCAGAGACTGTTGAAAGTGGGACAGACTGGATCGAATAAACAAATGCTTTTATTGAGTCATAGTTTTCTTTATAGTGCATGGATATTGGGTAACTTGTAGTTGTAAATGATAGCGCATTCATTTTTTTATGAAATGGAGAAATGCATGTACGCATTGTGTCTTGCCATAGTCTTGCAATTTTGTTGTAGCTGCTTGCAGTTTCAAAAGCCTACCACGGAACATGCAGTACCTGAACTCATGGCTGCATGTGTGAAACTGTGTTGTGTCATTTATTTCATATGATGTTTTCTTTTCTGCCCACACCTGGTTGGGTAGCATCTTGTCCTTGGATACTGCAACATGAAAAAGGGACAAGAGCTTGTGTATTGAGGCAAGAGGAGAAGTAAGAGGTATGTAGTACATCTTGTGCAGAAGAGAATTGATGGATGAAAGGGAGATGGGATGACAGATGAAGGAATCGATGTGCAGATATCCTCAACGTCAACTGCATCCGTGCCATCATTGGTCATCACTTCAGCGTTGCCCTTCCCCATTATGAACATTATTGTTTCCTTTCTTGGTGCTTAACTATGTAGATGAATAGTCCACTCCCTCTGATTATGGACCACCATCTCCTGCAGGAAGAAAAAAGTATGTCAGTGAGACACACAATTATTTTGGGCAAGGTGGCTGCAATCAAATAAGTAATTGCTCATGTGTGTAAACTGTTAGGTAGCAAATGTGATGCTTGCAAAAGCACTGACTGTGTGAAGGTGACTTTAAAGCAGATGAATGTTAAGGATGAGTTTTCATAAATAGTGAGTATCGTTAGGTTTACGACGTGACCAGATATGTAATTCTATCATTCATGTGTTTTTGAAGGATAACTTTTAATTTGGCAGTTGAAACTTTTTAAACTGATTTAAATAAAACAGTGTTGTTTCAGAAACTCATGAACACTGCTAGGATGGTTCTCTCTATTTTTTTTCTCTCTCTCTCTAAATCTCATTTGTTCCCCTTAATGTCTTGAAAACCTTCCGTCTAGTCCAGTTCTGTTCAGCACACTTTAGGGAAAATATAAAGATATTTCAGAGGGGGCATGAATAGAATAAGCCAGAGATGGGTGAATTTTACTTACAAAGTTTGTTTCAAAAAGTTGGTGCTGTTCTCCTCAAAATAAAAGAGATTGAGGGGAGATTTATTAGAATGTACAAGGTTATGACAGGTATACATAAGGCGAGCAAAGAAAAAAATGTTCATATCAGCTGATGGCGCATGCAATATAGGACATAGATATAAGGTATGAGCAGGAGATTCAGAGGGAAGGTAAGAAAGAATAATAAGTAAGTGGAAACAACTTGAAACAGACATGGTGGGTGGTGGAAGCAGAAAAAAGTACAATGATTTTCAACAGAAATTGCATGTACACTTGAAGGAAGTAACCAGTAAGGTTATAGGGATTGAACAGGTGAATGGGCTGAGTGGATGTATTCACGGGGAACTGGCATGGATTTGTTGCGCCATATTAGCTTCTTTAGGCACAATAAATTACTTTATCACAATTCACAAGATCATCCACGTTTAGTTAGAGGAGTTAAAGTGAGAGGTATGAAAACAGTAAGGAGCAGATTGCCCTGTGAACTTCATAATGAAGCCAGTTGCAGTTGTCCCCATTACAAACATGGATTGTTATGTAGTTGCCCCAGATCAAAGATGAGTTTGAAAGCAACTGGTTAACAATGGAAGAATCTAACATATCCATATATCATTTAGATTAAATGACAGGTGTACCATTGGAAAGGATTAGTTTTTGTCTCTGAAATGCAAATCAAGTCACATTGTCATGTCTCCCACATCTCCCGCACCTCATCCCTCACACCCCGTCCACGCAATAAAAACCAAAAAAGAATCCCCCTCGTCCTCACGTACCACCCCACCAACCTCCGGATCCAACGCATCATCCTCCGACACTTCCGCCATCTGCAATCCGACCCCACCACCAAAGACATCTTTCCCTCCCCACCCTTATCTGCTTTCCGGAGGGACAACTCTCTCCGTGACTCCCTTGTCCGCTCCACACTCCCCTCCAGCTCCACCACACCCGGCACTTTTCCCTGCAACCGCAGGAAGTGCTACACCTGCCCCCATACCTCCTCCCTCACCCCCATCCCAGGCCCCAAGAAGACTTTCCACATCAAGCAGATGTTCACCTGCACATCTGCCAATGTGGTATACTGCATCCGCTGTACCCGGTGTGGCTTCCTCTACATCGGGGAAACCAAGCGGAGGCTCGGGGACCGCTTTGCAGAACACCTACGCTCGGTTCGCAATAAACAACTGCACCTCCCAGTCGCGAACCATTTCAACTCCCCCTCCCATTCCTCAGACGACATGTCCATCCTGGGCCTCCTGCAGTGCCACAACGATGCCACCCGAAGGTTGCAGGAACAGCAACTCATATTCCGCTTGGGAACCCTGCAGCCCAATGGTATCAATGTGGATTTCACAAGTTTCAAAATCTCCCCTCCCCCTACCGCATCCCAAAAC
>NC_063359.1:8594389-8611440 GCF_021869965.1 Rhincodon typus
CAAGCCGCACCTCCATCTCCTACCGACCAACCTCATCCCGCCCCCTTGACCTGTCCGTCCTCCCTGGACTGACCTATCCCCTTCCTAACTCCCTACCTACACTCACCTTTCCTGGCTCCATCCCCGCCTCTTCGACCTGTTTGTTTCCTCTCCACCTATCCTCTCCTCTATCCCTCTTCTATCCGCCTCCCACTCTCTCCCTATTTATTTCAAAACCCCCTTCCCCTCCCCCTTTTCTGATGAAGGGTCTAGGCCCGAAACGTCAGCCTCTCTGCTCCTATGATGCTGCTTGGCCTGCTGTGTTCATCCAGCCCTGCACCTTGTTGTCTCACATTGTCATGGGGATGGTTTGCAGAAAGATGTTACTTTTAGTTGTGGGTTTATTTACATCATTTCTCACAAAATCAGACATTGAAGTCTGGGTCAGCTTAGGAGTAGTTTTGAGTCAGACAGTGGGAGAAAATTTCCAGGAGTTATAGATGAGTAGCAGAGGACTGATTTGGAGTTTCTATGCAAGAAAGTCATAGTTATAGAATCATCGAGACATACAGCACAGAAACAGACCCTTCAGCCCAACCAGTCCATGCCAACCATAATTCCAAATTAAACTAGTCCCACCTGCCTGTGCTTGACCCATATCCCTCAAAATCTTTCCTATTCGTAAAAGTTGTAACTGTCCCACTTTGGCGGGAAGTTCATTTGCACTTGAACCATCCTCTGTGTAAAAAAAAGTTTCCCCTCATGTATTTTTTTAAATCTTTCTCCCCTCACCTTAAAAATATGTCCCCCCCCCAAGTTTTGAACTCCTTCACCCTAAGGAAAAGGCCCTTGTCATTCACTTTATCTATGCCGCTCATGATTTTATAAACCTCTACAAGGTCACCCTTCAACTTCCTCCACTCCAGTGAAATATATCCTCGCCTTTCCAGTCTTTTTTTTAATCTCAAATCCTTCAAGGCCCATTCTTGAGCTCGGGAATCACAATCATAAAGTGCTTGCGGTGAGTTGATCGGTTTGCCGAATTAGATGCGGAATGATTCCAAGAAATCTCATGCTGTGGAAAATTGTAGGAACAGTGAAAATAATCATAGTAAACTCTTGAAAACTGTTTGCAGAAGCGATGAAACTGCAAAATATAGGGGTTGCGGGTGGAAATAAAAGCAGAATAGGAATTGTCCTGTTGAGATTTTCGGATTTATAGTGCAAGTATTTATGTAATGTTGAGTTGCTACTTGTTTGACTCTTGTGTATTTTTTAAAAATTTCAAACATGAAATTTAATGATGTAATTCTTTCAATTAAAAACTGAGAGTTTGTAACTCTCCCTGTTGAATAATTGCTGGTTTTTAATAAGTTCATGACAGGATGTATTGCGTTGAGTAGTGGGCATTGCTATCCACATTTGTCATTAATTGATGTCCTTTGAAGATTAAGTCACACACTTTAACAGCTCTGAACAGATCATTAAACTTCTGCTTCCACTGCAAAATATTCAAGGAACATTTCTGGTATTTATACGTCCCTTCTCACCGATACTTGAGCATGTTTTTCAAGAGTTCCCGCAATCCATGCCCCTTTCCCTTGTGACTGCCATCCCCCAACCCCAGAACATTGTTGCGGACATAAAATATTGCACCTTCTAACTCTTGCACCTGCTGCTTCAATGCATCATTGGAAAAACTTGGTGTACATTGTCTGCTGTTTTCAGTAATCCTCAAACTTTTGCAGCACAGATTCCAATCACAAGGACTGCCATTGTCAATTGCAGTCTCCTTTTTAAGAGATGCTTGCTGTCTGTGTGTGTAGCGCTTGACCCTTACAATCTGAGACGCCTTGCTGATACGTGCAGCCAATGAGTAACACAAGGATTATTGAGTGCGTGCAGCAATCATGTAAAACAGCAGGTTGCATGAATTAACATTCCTGCCGACATTGCAGCGAGTATGTGTGAGTTAATCACACACCAGGATTCCTGTGTGAGTTTGAAGGTCTTATCCAATTTCTCCCCATTTACTTGATATTATGCGATATTAAAGTTTACAATGTTGAAGCTCATCTAGTTTGGTAAACCGATTATTTTGGGATGAAATCAGATGATCTCTGGTGATGATGCATAAATATAGTGGTAATTTGCTGTCCATACAGTGAGAAAGGACACAAACACAGATTGATTCACAAGATTTATCATGTACTGATTCTGTACATGCAATTTGCCCTTTAGATGAGACACCAAATCAAGGCTTCATCAACTTTCCCAAGTGGATGGAGAAGATTCCATGGAATTAGTTCAAAGAAGAGCTTGATTGTTCTTCTGTCTAGCCCTGCCAATATTTATTGCTAAACCAGCATCAATGAAATAAATTATTTTGCTGGTAATACATTGCTCCATGAAAGCCTTTACTGTCTGCAGATTCATAGAATCCCTACAGTGTGGAAACAGGCCCTTCGGCCCAACAAGTCCACACTGAACCTTGGAGCATCCCACCCAGACCCATCCTCCTATAACCCACACAGCCCTGAACACTACGGGCAATTTAGCATGGCCAATCCACCTAGCCTGCACATCTTTGGACTCTGGGACGAAACTGGAGGAAACCCACACAGACACAGGGAGAATGTGCAAACTCCACACAGACAGTCGCCCGAGGCTGGAATCAAACCCGGGTCTGTGGCACTGTGAGGCAGCAGTGCTGACCACTGAGCCACCGTGCCGCCCCAATTGTTTTGTATCATGTGCCTTTGAGCAAGTGATGCCAACCTATAGTTAGGTAGTTAGTTAGCTGCTAACATTCTCATTTTATAGGGTGTAAAGGGCCTATCTGATAGAGTGTTGGAGGAAAATCACTAACAAACACAGAGAATGCTAGAGAAACTCAGTAAGTCTGGCAGCATCTGTGGAGAGAGAAAACACTAGGTCGTCTAACAAGAAAGGGTCCTTGTCTTAAACAAACTGTGGTCTACTGCATGATACATTTAACCTCCACTAGTAGTGCCTTTCTGTGTAATGAGAGAGCAGTTCTATAGTCTGGCAAGGCTATGGTGACTTTATCTTTATCTTAGTGTGATAGACATTGTGCAAAAGATTATGAGGAAAACTAATTGATAGGTCTATCCTCTTCAAGATCAGAAAGATGTTCTACTTTTCCCTGCCCAAGTCCTTAAAACATCAGAAGATTGAGCAGAATTTAATGCAGTGTTCAGCATCAACCCTTTCAGAACCATTGTAGGAGCAAATTACTGCAGATGCTGGAATCCGAACTGAAAACAAAAATTGCTGCAGTTCATCTCAGCCGCCACCTCGACAAAAGACTTTTTCTCTTTCTTTCGGCCATCAAGACGCACAAGCTCCAGCAACTTATGGAGTCGAACACCCATCCTGCACTACCCTCCCCTTTCTACCTCTTGGAACCCATTCCCTTCCATTACTCAGAGCCAATTCCTTAACGTCCCTTCGCACCCATCTTTCCTAGTCAATGGATGCCATGTCTTTCTGTCCCCCTGACACCACTCTTCCCAACCCCAGCTGTCACCGTATTTTCACCATACCTCCTGATATTCCCCTCTCAGAGGCCGAACATACAGTCCTTGGCAGCTTCATACCCTTATGCTCCTATCTTAATTAACTTCGGGCTTGCCATGACTTCGAACTGTTTCTCCGCTGCCTCCATCTCCGCGCTCACTTCTTCAGGTTGGATTCCTCACCACCCTTCACCCCCCCGTTCCACTGATCCATTCACCTAACTCCAGTATTCACCCTTCACTTGGACCCCTTACCCTGGCCTCTTACCCGTCCCTGATTTCTTCATTGAAAACTGCTGGTGTGACGTTGAACAACTTAATTTCTCTGCTCCTGTCACCCACTCTAACCTGTCCCCTACTGAACCTACCACAATTCACTCTCTCAGATCTAACTCTAACTTTGTTATCAAACCCGTCGAAAATCAGAGGAGCACTGATCGTTACCTTGTGGAAGTTCAATGCCAACTCTTGGATGCTTCTGCCTACCTCCCCCAGACCATGATCCCACACTCATACATCAAGCCAGGACAGTCACCCACCTCATTACCTCTGGAGATCGTCCCCCCCCGTGCCTCATTGTCCCCTAACCCCAATCAGCCCATTTCTAACCCCTTACCAAAATCCACAAAACCAGACTGCCCTGGTGAACCTATTGTATCAGTCTGTGCCTCCCCACCAAACTCATTTCCTCCTACCTTCACTCCATCCTTGCTCCACTTATCCAGAACCAGCCGACCTACATCCGTGAATCCTCTGTAACCGTCTGCCATATTGACAACTTCCAGTTCCCTGGCCCTACCTGCTCCTGTTCACCATGGATGTCCATTCCCCACTTGGATAGTCTGAGAGCTCTCGGCTTCTTCCTCGATCAGAGGCCTGAACAATCCCCAACCACCATCACTGTCCTCCATTTGCCTGAAAATTGTACTCTCACTGGAAAATTTCTCCTTTAATTTGTCTCACTTTTGCTATATGGAGTGGCTCTGGGCACCCACATGGGTCCCAGTCATGCCGGCCTCTTTATGGGGTATGTGGGACAATCCTTGTTCCAGCCCCACACTGGCTCCCTCCCACATCTCTTTTCTCAGTGCATTGATGACGGTATCGGTGCCACTTCCATGCTTGGACCTGGACCTTGAAAAATTTGTTCATTTTGCCTCCAATTTCCACTCCTCTATAACTTTAACATCATCCATTTCTGACACTTTCCTTCCTTTCCTTGGCCTCTCCTGTCTCCATTTTGGGGAATAAATTGTCCACTGCCATCCAATACAGAGCCACTGACTCCCATAGCTACCTTCACTGCAGCTATTCCCACCCCACGTCCTGCAAGGACTCCATCCCATTCTCCCAATTCCTCTGCCTCTGTCATATCTATTCGGACGATGCCACCTTCTAAAACAGCGCTGCTGACATGGCTTCCTTCTTCCATAACCATGCTTTCCCACCCACTATGATTGATATGGCCCTCAACCACATCCGATCTATCACCTTCTGCCATTGCCCCTTCCCATCTTTCACAAAAGTGTGATCGGGTCTCCCTTGTCCTCACTTTTCATCCCACCAGCCTTTGCATTCAAAGAATCATTCTCCACCATTTGAGACAATTCCACCAGATGCCACCACCAAGCACATCTTCCTCTCACTCTCCCGTCTGCATTTCGCAGGGATTGTTCTCTTCGGGACACCAATCCATTCCTTGACCACAAACACCACAAGCCCTTCACATGTCACCTCTCCATGGAACCGCAGAAGGTACAACACCTGCCCCTTCACCTCCTCCCTGCTCACCATCCAAGGTGAAGCAGCATTTCACCTATACCTCCTCCAATCTTGTGTATTGTATTGGCTGCACCCAATGTGGCCAACGCGACACTGGAGAAACCAAACTCAGATGGGGTGACTGCTTTGCAAACACCTCCGGTCTGTGCACAAGCATGACCCTGACCTTCCCGTAGCTGGTCATTTTATCACAGCATCCTGCTCGCATGCCCACTTGTCTGTCCTGTTCCTGTGAATCACAGCGCAAACTGGAGGAGGAGCATCTCATCTTCAAATTGGGCAGTTTAAGCCTTCTGGGCTCAGTATTGAGTTCAACACCTTCAAATTGTGAACCCCTTCCTTTGCTTGCTTTTAACTTTGCTTGTTACATTCTTTGTCACCCTTTCTCCCCTTTTCCCACCCCAGTGGGACTGTCCATTCTTTCAAGTGTAGCAGTTAGACACACCATTGTTCTGCCCTTCTCACATCCTGATCACTTAATCTGAATTATCAACACGCTTTCTCCCACAGTACTCTAACACTCCCTCCCACCATTGCTTAAAAGCTGCCACCTCCACACTTCACTTTAACTCTGATGAAGAGTCATCTAGATTCGAAACATTAGCTTGCTGTCTCTCCATGGATGCTGCCTGACCCATTGTGATCTCCAGCATTTTTGTTTTCGTTCAGAACCGTTATCTTACACAACTATACTACAACAAGTGGCTATTTGTTTTTTATTAACATACTTCTTTGGCTATAAAAAGCAGCTTGGGGACTTCTTGAAATCCAGAAAGATGTTGAGCCAATAGTTCTTTCCTAATTGGAAAAGGTAGGACATACTGTCAACACAGAATAACATTTAATGCAAGTGAATCTGGAACATCCATTCTTCACAACAGTGGAGAAATATAATGGTGTACATCACCATTCTATTTTCTTATGACAGAATCATAAATCCTAATATTGTGTTCTCTATTTGATACCATGCTGTTTATTAATCACACCATTATTGTTGATTTCAACTGGAAAATGTATACTCAAAATGAAACTCAAGTAAATATGTTCCAAAATGGCAGCTGTGCAAGAAAAGATAATCATCAGGGTATATAACAATTCCTGAAGAGTTAGAGCGCATGAGGTGTAATGAGTTGAACAGTAAAGAAATTAAGCGTTATGGTGAGCGAGCATGTAAGTGGAGCTGAGTCCATGAAAAGATCAGTCATGATCTTACTTACTGGTAGAGCGGATTTGAAGGGCCATATGGCCTACTCCTGCTCCTATATCTTATGTTCTTATGCTCTTTTGTAATCCATATTGCAGTATATCATATTTCAATGGGCTTGAAGGGCCTGACCTCATAAGTTGTTATCTGTGGTTAATCATTAATCATTAGCAACAACTCAACAATATGAAAGAATTGGACATGAAATGTTTACAGTCTTTCTGTCTCCATGGTTACTGCCAAAACTGATGAGATCCTCCAGCACTCACTTTTTTTTTATTTCAGACCTCCAGCATTCACATTAAGGAGAGTCTTAAAAAAGGTAAGTGAGGTAGAAATGTGGCAGTGCGAAAGGAGTCAATTCTGGAGCAAAGGACTAGAGCACTTGAAAGCAGGGCTGACAAAGCTAGAGGATTAAAACCAGAGATGCTTGAGGAGTCAGGGTTTACAGGGATTTAATTGGGTTGTAGGGTTGGAGGAAATTACAGGAATAGGGAGAGATATTGCAATGGAAGGATTAGAAAAAGAAAAATGAGAATTTTAAAGTCAAGCTGTTACTGGACCAAGGCCCATGTAGGTCAGTGAGAATAGATGTGATGGATAAATGCAGCTTGATAAGAATTAACTTATTGACTGCAGAGTTTTGGGTGACATTAAGGTGGCTGAGGATCAAATGTAAGAAACAAACAAGGATTGTATTGGACTAGTCAAGTTTGGAGAGAAGGAAAATCAGCAGCAGCGGCAGAAGCCCTCAATCAGGAGTGAAGGCAGGCAATATTTCTACTTCTCTTTGAGTTGTCTATCTAAAGGCAGGTCCTAACCACATTCCAACTCTCAGATATGGTTAGGGCAAGAAGGTGCATTCCAATTCTATTGCAGCCAGAACAGGGATTGAAGCTAAAGCAGTTGTCACCAATTTGATCCACACTGACCAACCATTCAACTGAGCTGACCAGCCCATTAAGAGGCATTAGTTGCTGTGGCAACATCCATTTCTCTATGCATGTTATAACCTGGAGCTGTTGATAGTGTAGATAGAGGTTTCAATTTCTTTCCATCATATGGCTGACCAAAGGAACAATGAGCAAGAGTAGTCCATTTAGCCACAAAAACAAAGTTGCTGGAGAAGCTCAGCAGGTCTGGCAGCATCTGTGAAGAAGAAAACAGAGTCAATGTTTTGGGTCCGGTGACCCTTCCTCAGAACTAGTCCATTCATCCATCTGGCATTCATTAAGATCAGGGTTGATATGTTTGTTTTGAATTCCACATTCACATCCACTCCTGACATCCTTTGATTTTCTTTCCTGACAAGAACCTAACCTTCTCTGCAGTAAAAATATTCAATGAACCCACATCCACTGCTTTCTGTTGCAGAGAAGATCTAGCTTGTTTATACACCATCTTGAGAAAAAAAAAAGACATCCCTATTTTTCAGGTGATCAAAATGGGTAACCTCTAATTTTAAAGTAGTCTCATAGCTCTGGAATCATCTACAGATGGAAACTTCCTTTCCATGTTCACCTTGTCAACATTATTCAGAATCCTATAGATATCAATCAAGCCAGCCCCCACTCTTCTAAACCTGAGCTAACAAACCCAGCCTGTACAATTTATCCTCATAAGGCAACCCAGTCATTCCAACTAGCAATCTCGTAAACCTCCTCTGGACTACCTCCAGCGCAATGTTTAATGCAAATGAATCTAAAATGTCCATTCTTCACAACAGGTGCAGAGAATTGATGTAACGTTCCCCCTCCCTGTTGCATCATGGTGCCTGTAATTCAACTTCCAGCTCGTACACGCTGAGTTGCTCAGATTTCAAACATCTGTGACAGACATATTTGACTAGGATTACAAGGGTATTCAGGAGCTCCTACATGCTGCAGCCTTAACACATCACCTGTCCTGCCACACTTAAGAAGTTTAATTAAATATTTATTTGTATTAATCACTTATATATGCTCATAAAATATATTTTATAAACCTTTTCTGCGAATTCAGCCTCTGCTTATAAGTCATTCTGCCAATTTGCATATTATATTCAGTGTAAGAATAGATTAAACCTTAACCACTTACTAGATTATTATTATTATAATCATCTCAGATTACAAAGAGATCTTGATCAGTTGGGTCAATGGGCTGAAGAGTGGCAGATGAAGTTTAATTTGGATAAATGCAAGGTATTACATTTTAGTAAAACAAAGATAAGTCTTATACTTTTAAAATTAAGACCTTGGACAGTGTTGTAGAACAGAGAGACCTAGGTGCTCTGTTACGTAATTCTTTGAAATTTGTAGGTTGGTTATAGATAGGTTGGTTAAGAAGGTATTTAGCATGCTGTTCTGCATCGCTCAGTCCTTTGAATATAGGAGTTGGGACAGCGTGTTAAGGTTGTACAGGATGTTGGTGAGGCGTCTTCTGGAGTACTGTGTCCAGTTCTGGTCGCCCTGTTATAGGAAGGATATTATTAAACTGGAGAGGGCTCAGAAGTGATTTACTATCAAGTCAGGGGATCAACCCTGATTCAATGGAGAGTGCAGGAGGGCATGCCAGGAGCAGTGCCAGGCATACCTGAAGATGAGATGTCAACCTCCTTTCCCTGTGTAGCCTAAGATCCCATTCCTAGAGGGCAAAAGTTTAGAAAAGCAAAATTGAACAAATGCTTCCTTTCCCTTCATACCATCAATTCTCCATTCCCCAAACTCCAGGTTTGCACTCAATTTCTCTCAAGAGCTGCTTCAAAATCTAGTACTTTGGAAGGAACTGTAATATTTTTATGAAGCAAGTTACTGAAACACATGGTGAGTTGTGTTTGCACTGCTGCTTTGTTCAAGCAGTGAGAGAGGCTTTCTATAGATCAATCACAACCAGGGTTGGGAGTGGGTGTAAAAAGTGAAATTCAGCCGGCAGCAGTCTGATTGGTTTGTGGAGTTGTGACCAGTTGTGGATGACAAAGGACATCAGCCTGACAACAACTATTTGATTGGTTCCTGGGCAGCTGAACAGCTTGTGAGTGTGAACTACAGTGGCAGAAACCCTTGGACTTCTACAATGAGTTGATGGTATGTCTTTCTCTCCAATGCAATGCCTAACGCCTGAAGAAAGCTAATTTCTCTTCTTTCACCTTTGACATTAACTAGCAATAAAGAGACTTTACTGTTCATTTGGCAATCACTTCTGCCTACAGTGAAGAATGAAGAGGACTTGAAGAAAAAAGTTTGAAGAACAGAAAATCTGGGCAAGCAGATAGATCATCTCAGCAAACCAAGGGCTTTTGGCCTGTGGACTGACACCTCAGGTTTTTGCTTCCTCCACCTTTTACACCTATGTTTCTTGTCTGTACTCGGGTACAGGGCAATCTTAGAAGGCAGTTAGAGTTTTACCTGGCAGAGTTATATGGCAACTGCTCATAGTTGTTTACCGCCAGTCAGAATCAATTTATTGTAATAAATGGTCAATCTTGTTAAGCACAGAAATCTGGTTTGCTTTTTTTTATCAAAGTAAACAGGGGAAATCTGCATACTTTAATACAATTTTTAACCTTAATGTTGCTTCCAGGAATAACAGAGCTTGATTTCTAGCATGCTACCCAGTAAAGTGTAACACTATGCAATTAGGACTCATGTCACTTCAGCACAGCTCCATCTACTCTGACTGTAAAGATCTTCTTTTAAGGACCACATAAGTAAAGCAAAACCCCAAGAAGATTAGTCAAGGATGAAGAACCTCAATGATAGTCACTTACTAGAAAACTGCCTTTCCCCTCAAGGCATTTCTTCATCACTAGATTAGCCATGAGTCTATTGGACTTCCTTTTTCAACTTAGGATCTTTTGTTGAGAGATTTTTGTACAACAAGTTTGGAAGACCCATGCAGCAAAGCTACGATCATAAAGAATTAGCACTTTTTATTTTCTAATCCATTTGTCTAGATAGGATTATTTACATATCCGTGAATTTTCTTTTTCAAATAATGTCCAAAATATGTAACTTTATTTCAGAATGAAGGAATGACATGCCTCAGGGAGACAATGGGGGCCGATTGAATCAGCAAATTCAAGAACAATTTAAAAATAAGAAAGGAAGATCCTTATAATGCCAATTTCATAATCTCAGGGTATTCCAAGGAGTTTTCCACTTTTTGAAGTGTAACCATTGTTATAAACTATTTGAATAAAATGATCATTACGGATGAGAGGCGTCACAGACACTAGACTGCTAGATGAACAACAGTTTGTCTTTTCCAGTCCTCTACTTCCTTTTGCTCCTTTGATAAAGTGTATGAGTGTTAGGTACTCCCAGCCTGATGCATTTTAATCGAGAAGATGATTTTTGCAACACCATGCGTTTCATAACACAGTTTTCCCAATCACTTTAGAGTTTGCTTATACACATGAGAGGCTTAGGAGACAAAACACTTGGAGCAAGGCGAGATTGAGTTTCTGAAACTAGCTAAATATAGTCTTTGCATTCAAACGAAACATGCTTCAAGCAAAACTAAGAACACATGCATTGCTCTCTGAGAAATATTGTGGCACGTTATGCTATGAAATCTGATCACTCTGAACTTGGACTTTCCAGGGGACAGAATATCACTAACAATGTCAAAAACAATCACAATCTGAGCAGGCTCACCAGTGAGAGGCAATGTAAGACAAATGCTTTTGTTCTGAGCAAATTAGCTTTAGTTAATGTAGTCCCAGTGAAAGCAGCGCTTGTTCTTTGATAATGAACATTTAGTCACAGTCCCTAATGTAATGATGTTTTGGTGGGGAAGAACCTTTCAGTTTAACTGCTGGAAGGATATGCTTGTTAACAGAAATTCTGTTGCTCATGGGAACAAAAGGTGCTTCCATTTAAGTAACACTTTAGCAGATCTTCAGGATGCCTTGTGAGGTAAATGATTGAGTCCTTGTTCTTTTCTGTGGTGCCATTTATACAGGAAAGAATACAGGCTTCTTTTCAAATGGCCCATCAAGTTATACAACAACTAAGCAAATAGGCAAGGCTTGCAAGTTAACATCTCCCTTCTTTTTCATCTCATATCATGTGCTGAAGTCCCATTCTACAGTACAGACTAAATAAGGAGACAACTCTTGAACCTCAATCAAGAAACAGAATTATCAATTTAAATGAAGACTGTCGGAGGGATTCTAACATAAAGGATTCACCCAGCATAAAATTCAATTTCTTGGGAAGTTCTCTAGGAATGTGTTACAAGGGGGATTTGGCAAGTTCCCCATGCACAACATCTTGTCTGTTCTGGAATAATGACTATCTGATCAGCAGAATTATTTGAGGGATCATTACAACTACTCAACCAGGCAGAGAGCATCTTAAGTTTTTAAGATTTCACCGACAGCATAACATCTCTCACAATTGGGATGTGAGCCGTGAATGTATGCTGAACAAAGTTCATGCTAGTTTATTAGTACCTATTAAGTTTACTCATTGACCTTCATTTGGTGTTGGCTGATTAAAAACTTGGCTCACAATCGAACATTAGACTCAGATGAGTGTCGGTGCCTTACTATTAGTTCGCATGTCTAAATATGTCATTCACAGAATTTACAATTATCCTGTAACAATTGAGAATGTTGAATGATGTCAACTTACAATCTGTAATATGCTAATTACAGTAACATCTGGATGAAACTTGAGTCACATCAAGGGATACTAAAATGAACATTTCCTCTTTCAACTTGTATATAGTAAAGGCTGAAAAGCAGAACAATAAAACAATGATTCAGTTTATCTATGGTCTGAGTTAATTTTTAAATCTAATTGATCAGGCTATATTAATAAATGAAGTTAATATATTGACATTAAGTGCTAAACTTACAACAATAATGTTAGGCAAAATTAAATTTCACCAAACGTTCAAAGTAAATGATTAACCATAAAAAAAATTACAAGATCATGGAACAAAAAAAATTTTAAACTTTGCAGAGGAGTTCAGCATACATTCACGGCTCACATCCCAATTGTGAGAGATGTTATGCTGTCGGTGAAATCTTAAAAATTTAAGATGCTCTCTGCCTGGTTGAGTAGTTGTAATGATCCCTCAAATAATTCTGCTGATCAGATAGTCATTATTCCAGAACAGACAAGATGTTGTGCATGGGGAACTTGCCAAATCCCCCTTGTAACACATTCCTAGAGAACTTCCCAAGAAATTGAATTTTATGCTGGGTGAATCCTTTATGTTAGAATCTCTCTGACAGTCTTCATTTAAATTGGAGACTTCAGATGGTTCAGGCAGTTATGAGGGAAGAATAGACATTAAGTTAGACTCCTGAATAACTATTAAAAGATCCCGTGCCTCCTTCTCACACTCCCAAATAAACCCCAAACCCATAGACCCCTTATGCCGCTGGGACCTGACAACCCCTTCCCTTTCCCCTCCCCTGATCGGTCCTGAGCCTCACTCTGATACCCCTCCCCCAACCATACCAGGATCTCTCACCGCCTTCCCACCAGTCCAGAACCACCCTCTCCCTCACCAGACACTGACCCTACATTGACCTAAAAAGTCTCCCTCTCCCTATTTTCCCTCACCAGGCACTGACCCAACCTGAACAAAAAAGTTTCCTTTTTCACCCCCAAGACATCTCCTCTGCTTGACCCCTCCAAATAACTCGGGACCTGATCGCCACCACTTCTCATTCCCTGCTGTTGGTCTCAACCCAACCACCCCTCATCCAATGGCCATGATTTCTCCATCTCCCATCCCCCCACTAGACCTGACAGATCCTCAACGCCTCTTCCTCATTCCACTTTGCATAAGATTGCCACTCCTTGAAAAAGCTCATTGACTTCCTGTTAAACATAAAAATATATGCTCTTTACCTTGCTGTCTCTTTCTCTCACTGAGTGTGGCATAATTTGAGAAAGTACATTCTGTTTTTCAAAGTAGGAATGTGTTACTTGAAGATGAAATGTACTAGACAATGTGTCCACTGAATTAAAACAGGAAACATAGACAGTCTAGCCTGATGTATAAAACCAATTCCCAAATTGAAACGCTTTTCTCAAAATACACTCCATTTGTCTTATGCCATTGTCACAACAGCTATTTGCACTTATTTTGTGCACTAATGCAAAAAAAAAGACCCGAGATTCCTCCACAGTAATATGTCATATGACAAGAACAAGAATAACATAAATATTTGGCCACAGGCTTAAACAGAAGGAAAATCTGGGAAATAGAGGCTCGATGTTTCTCTGATATTCAACTCAAAATGGGTGAGACAATGATAAGAAAATTGGCAAAATCAGGCAGAGTGGCCTCTCATTAGATTCCCCGAAATATGACCTCAATTTCCCCATCGCTGCCTCAGATACCAGGTCAATGTCTGCTTCTTCCCAATAGTGATATGTAAATAGCAGTCACAGCATGCCATCCAATTTCACTTCATCCTGTCGCTGATGTCACTAATGGCAGGATAGAATGGAGGTGGTGCCTGATGTGAGGATGACAAGGCCTTCCCTCTCCTCATTGTGACCTGAAAATCTCACCTATTGATGATCTGTGTCCAGTTTACTATTTAATGTATCCCTGGGGTACCTCTGTGTCCTGAAGTTTGACTCCACTCCTTCTTGTGCATTGGACATCCCCATTGTCATTAAGTCACCTCCCAATTCTTAATCACAGGCTTCTTTTGGAAGTTGGAAATTCCAACAGGAACCTGCTCTACATAAATGTCTCTGACCCAGAAAAATATATCAAAGTCAGAGCAGAATCAAATTGACGGAAGAAGTTCCACCATGATCCAGATCTTGCTGATTAGCATTGGTCTACATGTATTATGTAGCTACTAACCCTAACTGTAGCTCTACATTATAATCAAGGTGGAACCTTCAAACTAAAACAAGAAGGGAATTTGTTTCATGTGGGAGGCAGAGAAGAGGGATAATATGCTGATGCTAATGTGACTATGTTTTTCCCCCAGGAATCGATATTAGATACTTATCCTTTTAATCTATTTCGCATTACTTGGATGAAGGAATGGATATTTGTACATCCACACCTATTTTCTAATAGACCGAGGTAGGTAATACTATAACCAGTATACTGACAACACCATTGCCTCTCCATTGCCTCTGTTGGCACACCCAAGCTCTCCAATTTTTTTTACACACTGTTTTACTAACATCCACTATCAGATGAATAAAAATATCCTCCAAGTAAATATTGAGAAGACTAAAGCTACTGTCTCATTCCAGTCACAAACTCTGTCCCCTAGCCTTCAACTCCACCCCTCTCCTGAGCAATTAGCTGTGACCAATTCAGACTGTTCGTAACCTATGACCCCAAATTCATCTTCCGACCAAATAGCCACTCCAATAACGTGACGGTCAACTTAGCTATTCATAACATCACCTGTTCCCATACCCCAGTTCAGTTCAGCTGCTGTTGAAACCCTCATCTACATCTTTGTTGCCTCTGGATTTGACTAATTCTGTTCACCCTCTCAACTTCCACTCTCCATAAACCTAAGCCCATTAAAAACACTCATTTCCTAATTCACACCATACTGTTTATCCACTATTTTGTATTCACTGACTGACATTGGCTTCTAGTCCAATAATAGAAAAACCTTAAAATTCTTCTACTGTTTCAAAACCCTTTGTGGGCTTGCCTTTCTGTTTCTTAGTAACAATTTGCACCCCTACAACTCTCTGAGATCGCGCACTCCTTTAGATCTGGCCTAACACATATTCCTGGTTTTAATCACTGTACTTTTGGTGGCCATGCCTTCAACTATTTAGATCCTAAGCTGTTAAATTCTCTCCCTAAAGCTCTCCACCTCTTTTTGAAAATTTTATTTGATTTATTATTGTCACGTACCTACATACAGTGAAAAGTTTTGTTTTGCGTGCAATACAGGCAGATCATGCCATACAAAATGCATTAGGGTAATAGAACAGAGTCAGAATGCAATGTTAATGGCTGCAGATAAGGTGTACAAAGAGTGAGATCAGCATTAAATTTAAAATTTGGGAGGTTCAATTAGAAGTCTAATAACAGTAGGGAAGAAGATGTTCTTGAATCTGTTGGTACCTTGGTCTAAGCTTTTGTACCTTGAGCCTGACGGAGGAGATTGGAAGAGATTATAACCGGGGCGGGAGGGGACTTTGATTATGTTTGTTGCCTTCCAGAGGCAGGGAAAAATACACGTACAGTCAATGGATGGAAGGTTGGCTTGTATGATGGACACTTTTTTTAAGTTACTTCTTATAATATACTAACCATTTCAGTCATTTATCTTAGTATCTCTTTATGGTGGGCGGATGTTGAATTTTTTCCACAACTCTCCCGTGAGGTGCCTGGGGATGTCTGACATTCAAGGTGTTTTATAAATGCAAGTTGTCATTGTAACTGTGAAAACAAAACTGTGGAGGATGAAGTCTGATTTGGGAAATTTTAAGCTCGTCCATTTTGTAAAAGGTATGAGAGACCAAGTAATTTATTTCCACTGCCACGTTCCATCAACAAAGAGACACCCGTTTCCATGCTGCCATTAGTCTCTACAGTTCTGGACTGAACAATTGACTCATCTCTACCTGTCAATGTTGTTGTTTTCCTGTCTTGCCACAGATATGCCCTTCACTCAGCCTCTGCCTCACCCAAGCAACCCGGCATCAGAGAACATCCACAGGCACAGAATCAGGATGGAAAGATGTGTAAAAAGACAATCATACTGTCAAAGGCCTCAGGTGGGTGCTATGTTGTCTCCAAGGGTGCAGAGATGACTGAGATAATCCAGTAACAGCATCCTTTGCTCTGGAAGCCTAGGACAGTGGGTTCATTCAGAATTAAGTAAGATGAATAGCAATATGCATGAGCATTATAGAAACTGTTTGACAGAGCATGTACATGAGAAAGAGCAAGTAAATGTTGTCCTTCAAGGAAAAATACATCAGACTTTATTCCTAGCACATCTCCCATGAACGAGTCAAAGTATATGCTGCTTTACAATAATGAAGGTGCCACAAATATAGTGTGATAGGAAAGATATTAATAGGATATATAAATGTGATCCTCACATCAAGTGCAAGTACATTTACTGTGAGATAGATCAATATTTGTGCTGGATAGATATGCATACACATCTACAAAATTGTTGAGAGATAATGCAAGGCATAATTTAATATCAGAATCTATAAACCATTTGAGATGCACTGTCATGCTTTATGATATGTGAACACCTCAACTTCATTCTTCCCAACCGCAGGCTATCCTTGATGCTCAATTTCAAAAATGATTCGTGTCAGCTGTAAACAGTTCTGTTGCTACTTTCTGGTTTCTTGTCTGTGGAATCACGTTTTGCAGTGTAAGAAGAATCTGGATCTCAGCTGTCAGCTGCCAACCTTGCTAAGATCATAAGATCAGCTTGTCAAGCTAAAAAGTAATAAGTGTGTTGTGTTGTGTGTGTTGTATGTGTGTGTGTTGTGGTGTGTGTGTATTGTGTGTGTGTGTGTTGTGGTGTGTGTGTGTGTTGTGGTGTGTGTGTATTGTGTGTGTGTGTGTTGTGGTGTGTGTGT
>NC_063359.1:8611540-8671409 GCF_021869965.1 Rhincodon typus
TGTGTGTGTTGTGTGTGTGTGTGTTGTGTGTGTGTGTGTGTGTGTGTTGTGGTGTATGTGTATTGTGTGTGTGTGTTTTGTGTGTGTGTGTGTGTGTGTTGTGTGTGTGTGTTGTGGTGTGTGTGTATTGTGTGTGTGTGTGTGTGTTGTGTGTGTGTGTGTGTTGTGGTGTGTGTGTATTGTGTATGTGTGTGTTGTATGTGTGTGTGTGTGTGTGTGTGTTTTGTGTGTGTGTGTGTTGTGTGTGTGTGTTGTGGTGTGTGTGTATTGTGTATGTGTGTGTTGTATGTGTGTGTGTGTGTTGTGTGTGTGTGTTGTGTATGTGTGTGTTGTGTATGTGTGTGTGGTGTGTGTGTTGTGTGTGTGTTGTGTGTTGTGCGTGTGTGTGTTTGACTTAGTGGGGAGATGAGGGACTGGGGCAATCGGGTTGGAGAATAAAGATTGCATTATAAGGAGGTAAAATATACACTGAAAAGCAAAATGGTAAGCCCTGAAAATCAAAGTAGAGAGAGGAAAGGCAGGTTAATATTTCACAGGGAGGCAAGATGACAGATCTGAAGGAGCAGGGGAAGAAACTGTGGGGAGTGCAGAGGTTTATGTTCTCAATCTTAACCACCATCCTCTGCCCCAACCCCAACACTCATAGCCAGCATTATAAAAACAGCCAAACATTTATTTCCATCAATTTCAATGGAAGGGGTAGGGTCTGTAAGGAGACAGGACATCCATTTGGCAACATTGCTGCCTCTATTGTGGCGCTGAAATCCTAAGGATATGATAACCTCAGATGTAAATTATCATGAGCCTTCTGCAGATGTGCAACATTCTTTGAGATTGCTGTAGTTCATTCATGAAATTATATCAGTGGTTCTCACACTCCCTGATCTCTTCATTTATTTTCTTAACAGTTTTCCATTCACAATTACACTGAAAAATACAAGGAAAACTAGAAAAAATTGATTGCAAGAAGACGTTTTTCCACCCGACGCTCAGTGGCTGGTTTACTGATGTGGTTTTGTCCCATTAATAATGCCCCACTGAATGTCTGATATTTTATCCATGGCTTTTTGTGAGTTGGCTAAGTTCATTAGAGAAACAGAATGACTGCTGAAACTGGCATCAGGCACTGATGTGCCAGAACAATGGAATATCACCACCTGCGAGTTCCCCTCTAAACCACTCACCATCCTGACTTTGAAACATACCACCATTCCTCCAGTGGGTCAAAATCCTGGAACTCACTCCCCAACTGCCTGGTGGCTCTACCTACAGCAAAGGGACCGCAGCAGTTCAAGAGGACAGCTCACCTCCACCTTCTCAAAGACAATTAGGGATAGCAAATAAATGCTGGCCCAGCCATCATTGTCCACATCAAATGAATAAATTTTATTTAAAAATCTGGTGGAGGTGGGAGAAAATGACTGTGTTGCATTGGTGGTTATAGACCTTGAAGAGAAACATTCATGGGATGCTAGAATCACTAGCTAGGCCAACATTTGTTGCTCAGCCCCAAATGCTGTTTTGAAGTTGGTGGTGAACTGCCTTCTTGAACCATTGCAGTCCATGCAGTGTAGGTACACATATCATGTGAGGAAGGGAGCTCCAGGATATGAAGGCAGTAACAGTGAAGGGGCAATGATATAGTTTCAATCAGGATGTGTGTACCTTGCAGAGAAACATGTACATGGTGATGTTTCTATCAGTCTGTTACCCTTGCCAAGGAGATAGGAGTTGTAGATTTCAAAGTTACTGTTGAAGGAGCCTTGGCAAGTTCCTGCAATATATCTTGTACAGAGTATATGTTGCTGTCGTTATTTGTCGATGGTGGAGACAGTCAATACTTAAGCTGGTGAATGTGTTGCCAATCAACTGGATGGCCACAAGCTTCTTGAATCCAACTCACTGACTCGGACAACACAGCCCGCTGCAGTCAACCAGGCAGATACAGTATTCCATTACATTCCCTATTTGTACCTCAAATGATAATGATCCACTGTTATTTGTTATTGGCAAGATCTGTACTGGGAAAGATTGGTTAGGGGTATAATTCTGGAACTCCAGTCATCAGGTCTATTGCCTTTGCAGCATCAAGTGCCTTCAACCATTTCATAATATCACGTGGAGTGAATCAAGTTGATGGAAGACTGGCATCTGTGATGCTGAAGATTTAATGAGGAGACTGAGATGGATCCAACCAGCACTTCAGCCTGAAGTTGGATGCAACTGCTTTATCCTTATCATTTGTACAGATGTGTTGGGCTCCCTTATTGTTGTAGGTGGGAATATTTGTGGACCCTCTTCTCATGTTTAGCTTATGAATTGTCCACCACCATTCGTGATTGGTAGGATGCCAGCTTGTTGATCTGATCCTTTGCTTATGGGACTGCAAAGCTCTATTTATTTCATGGTATTTCCACCATTCAGCATCTATGTAGTCCCACGTTGATGCTTCATTACATTGGCAATTAATTTTTAGATATGCTTGGAATTACTCTTGGCATCCTGTACACCTTGTTGAATCAAGTCTGATTATCGCATCAGTAGTACGAGGAATATATCAGACTGTCATGTTATAGATTATGATTAAATGGCCCACAGTGCCTCACATATGCCCGGCATATAATTTTAAGATGAGAGAAGAAACATTTAAAAGGGACCTGGTGCGCATTTTTTTTTCCACACAGAGCGTGGTTCATGTTTGGAATGAACTGCAAGAGGAAGTAGCTGATGTCGATACAATTACAGCATTTAAAAAACATTTGGACAGATACATGAATTGGAAAGCTTTAGAGGGATATGGACCAAATGCAAGAAAATGGGACTAGTTCAGTTCAGCAAACCTAATCAGCATGGATAAGTTGGACCAAAGATCTTGTTTCCATGCCGTATTATTCCATGACTCTATAACTTTGACAGAATGGTCAGTAAGAGGGCTATCAAGCCATTCTTGTTGATGACCATTAAAGTCTCTCAGCCAGGGTACATTCTGTGTTCTTGCTGCCCCTAATACTTCTTCCAAGTTTTCTTCAAACATAGAACATAGAACATAGAACAGTACAGCACAGTACAGGCCCTTCGGCCCATGATGTTGTGCTGACTTATTATCTGACTAAGATCAATCTACCCTGCATACTTTACATTTTACTATCCTCCATGTACAGGAGTCGCTTAAAAGTCTCTAATGTATCTGATTCTACTACCACTGTCGGCAGCGTATTCCACATGCCCACCACTGTCTGTGTGAAGAGTCTATCTCTGACATCTCCCCTATACCTTCCTCCAATCATCTTAAAATTATGCCTCCTCGTAATAGTCATTTCTGCCCTGGGAAAAAGTCTCTGACTATCCATTCTATCTATACCACTCATCATCTCGTAAACCTCGATCAAGTCACTTCTCATCCTTTTTAGCTCCAATGAAAAAAGCCCTAGCTCCCTCAACCTTTCCTCATAAGACCTGCCCTCCAGTCCAGGCAGCATTTGGTAAATCTCCTCTGCACCCTCTCTAAAGCTTCCACATCTTTCCTATAATGAGGTGACCAGAACTGAACACAATATTCCAAGTGTGGTCTAACCAGAGTTTTATAGAGCTGCAGTATAACCTCACAGCTCTTAAACTCAATTCCCCTGCCAATGAAAGCCAACACACCATACGCCTTCTTAACAACCCTATCAACTTGGGGAGCAACTTTGAGGGATCCATGGACGTGGACCCCAAGATCCCTCTGTTCCTCCACACTGCCAAGAATCCTGCCATTAACCCTGTATTCTGCATTCAAATTCGACCTTCCAAAATGAATCACTTCGCACTTTTTTGGGTTGAATTCCATCTGCCAATTCTTTGCCCAGCTCTGTCCTGTCAATGCATCCTGTCAATGTCCCGTTGCAACATACAACAGTCTTCCACGCTGTCCACAACTCCACCAACCTTCGTGTCATCGGCAAACGTACTAACCCACCCTTCCACTTCCTCATCCAAGTCATTTATAAAGATCACAAAGAGCAGAGGCCCCAGAACAGATCCCTGTGGAACACCACTGGTCACTGAGCTCCAGGCTGAATACTTTCCATCTACTACCACCCTCTGTCTTCTATTGGACAGCCAGTTTTGTATCCAGACAGCTAAATTTCCCTGAATCCCATGTCTCCTAACTTTCTGAATGAGCCTACCATGTGGAACTTTATCGAATGCCTTGCTAAAATCCATATACACAACATCCACTGCTCTACCTTCATCGATGTATTTTGTCACATTCTCAAAGAATTCAATAAGGCTTGTGAGGCATGACCTGCCCCTCACAAAGCCATGCTGACTATTTCTAATCAAACTGTGCTTTTCCAAATAACCATAAATACTATCTCTCAGAATCCTCTCCAATAATTTGCCCACCACAGAAGTAAGACTGACCAGTCTGTAATTTCCAGGAGTATCCCTATTCCCTTTCTTGAACAAGGGAATGACATTTGCCACCCTCCAATCTTCTAGTACTACTGCAGTGGACAGTGAGGACGCAAAGATCATTGCCAAAGGGGCAGCAATCTCTTCCCTCGTTTCCCGTAGTAACCTTGGGTATATCCTGTCGGGCCCAGGGGACTTACCTATCCTCATGTTTTTCAAAATTTCTAGTACATCTTCCTTCCTAACATCAACCTGTTCAAACATATCTGCCTGTTTCATGCTGTCCTCACAAATGTCAAGGTCCTTCTCACTGGTGAATACTGAAGCAAAGTATTCATTAAGGACCTCCCCTAACTCCTCTGACTCTGCACATAAGTTCCCTCCACTATCCCTGATTGGCCCTACCCTCGCTCTGGACTTTGAGACTTCAACTTTGAGAAATACTGATTCGTCAGCTGTGGAAGGGTGATTGGTGGTGATCATCAGAAAGCCACATTTCCCCTGAGGACTGGAGTCAACAATGAGGGCTCCCAGGCATTTCTTTTTGTCTGTATACCATTGTGCCATCACTTCTTCAGTGTAATCCCTGCCAATCAGGCAAGGGATACCTAGGAATGGTGGAGGAAATGACTGAGACATTGGCTCTACATTAAGATTCGATTAATACGACAGTGTCAGGTTGTTACTTGACTGGTCTGTATCATAGTTCTCCCAATCTGGCACACACAGTCCACTTATCCTAATTGAGAGTGTCTGTGCATGGACGTTAGGTGATGGCAGGGTAGACCTGAAAAACGGCAGTGCCCCAATACAAAATAAATACTTCAATCTCTATATTTCCTTCCATGATGTCAGATACCTCATAACATTTTACTGCCAATTAAACACTTTTGACATATGGTCACTGTGTTAATGTAGTGTAATGACAGGTGTATAACATATATTCTTATCATTTCAAATTTGGATGGCAAAATAGAAGTAGGTAGACTTTGTTTAGTCAGTGAATGTGCTTCCTTAAAGGTCAGGAAAGTCATTTGGAACAGTGACCTAAACACATCACCTTCAAAAAGGACTGTAACTTCAGTAAAGTGTCTGATATTACACCTGTGATGTTAATGGATGGAACACTCCACTGCTGCATTTAAAACAGACCGCAGGCTATTAGTTTAGATATTAACTTCAGTGCAGCAGAATCAAGATTTCAATTCAGAAAAGAGAATGATTTCTCCTAACAGGAAAATTAAGCCTTCAGTCTCGGGGAACCAGTCACCATAGCTGGAGAGATTCTTGTCATTCCTGAAGCTTCTAAGCCAGGAGAGCTGGTCTGGAAATCTTCAGGTTGTCAGAAATGACCATTTTTAGGCCCTAAAATCTGTGAAAGGCTCATGCCAGTGGACTCAAAAAGGAATCATAAAACTGCCCAGCAACCCGAGGAAAGGAAACAGAGAAAATTCAGTTCCGTAAATATTTAACATTGAGATATGAGTGATATTTCTCTGGAATATGGTGTTGTTTAGTTGTGTGTAATAGTCTTACATGCTGTTGTTAAAGAGCCTTGTGTGAATATATTCCTATGGTACCAACTGCAAAAATGAAGCACATGATCTGTCAAGCCAGGTTTCATTCTGATATCTGACTTGTCCGATACTGCCATCAGCTTATATTTGCACAACATTTCTATCATTGACAAAGTATTTTTCATGAGGTAACGGTTAACAGTGAGCACAGCCATAAAAAAAAAGCACCTTTACCTTGGCCAAGGACAGAAAATAGGTGGTAGCTCCATTGGCCACCTATTATAAACCTGTATTAGGCGGAAGAGAAAGAGATAGAGTGGACACTGGGTCACGGACATTACAGTGCCCTTTTTACATCATTCTCTTTGAAGTTGAGCATTTTATCCAATAATTGTGGGTAGGATAGTCTTCTTAGAAAACATTAGGAGGTCAGAAAGGCAAATGATGTTGGAGCAATTCAGGATATTGATTCAAGACAGTGGGACTAAGTGAACTCATGGGGAAGAGAGAGAAGAATGAGAGGCCTGGAACGTGAAGGATTGGACGTGTCAATCCCTTTGATCTTGAAATGTATGAGAGAAATGTTCTATGAATTATTACAGGATAAGCATTTCAGCAGCAAAGCGGTGGGGCTCACTGAACTGCTCTTTTCAAGAAACAATTGGCTAAGTGGCCCCATCTGTACTCGATCATTCTATAATCCCATGAGGATGAGTAGAGGGAGAAATGTGCTGAAATTTTCTGCTCACACAAATCAAAGACTTTAACAAGTGATGAGACAGGGTCCAAATGATTTCAGGAGGATGCAACAGAATTTAAGGTAAATGGCAGGTTCAATTTAGTAAAAATGATGCTTACCAGTGTGAAGTAATTGGTTTTCACAGAAAAAAATACAGGAAATTGAATCAAACACTCATTAGAAAGATGCTGAGGTGGTGGAAAAAACACAGAGGGATTCGAGATCAAAGCATGAGGGCAGATCGCTGAAGCTATAAATAGCTTTTGTGATTTCAGTAAAAAGGGACACAGGTTACATAAGTGAAGAGGTGATAACAGTTCTGGGTGCCTTGTGAGACTAAATTTCAAGGCTGAAGAGCACTATACAACTGGATTCACTAAAGTTTTCCAAGGATGGTAAACTAAAATTATAAGGGAGATATTATAGGGACACTGTAATAATGACACTTGATAGGACTTTAAAACAACACAGAGCTTTGGAACAGTGAAAAAGAAAAGTCTGTTTCCTCTCTGGTACAATCAGTGATTAGAACTAAGAGAGATTAGGAGATATACCTTTATGTAGAATGTAGATAAAGGATAGAAACATTTTACTGAGGGAGTTGCTGTGATTGAGATGATTATATTTATGAAGGGAAAATTGGAAACAGAGGAAGAGGATGGACAAAGATTGGCTGGCACTTTTCTGAGGTGGGAATTTCTGTTCCTAATGGAAGGAACCCCTGCTCCATTCTATTATTGGCCTGTTGGTCTTTAAAGGACTGTGGGGCCATTGTAGTCTGTATTGATGTGTTACATTTGACTTTCTACATGGGGTGTGGGGAACACAGCAGACTCGAAAATCCAGCCTTATGTAACATTGAATGACCATTCCTCATAGCTTTCTCTCTCTGCAGACTCTACCAGACCTGCTGAAAATTTCCATATTTTCCATCGTTCTTTTCGCAATCAATCTCATCTACTCATCATGGCACCAAACTTCACTAATCAACCACTCTCAGTCTAAAGAAGCTCTTCTTGTCTTTATTTATTCACTTTTTATTAGAAAGGAATTGAACAAGTAAGACTTCCTGAAATATTTTGAAAATAATATAATTTTCCAAAGTATAAGAGATGCTTGCATTTGTTAAGAGCTAGTTGCTGCAGTTTTACAATTGAAACAAATGATTAATTAAAATGATGACAGGAAGTTTGATTTCCAGCCTTCACATGCCTATATTTTCTCCTGATATCCCACTATTTCCTTTTTTTCAATAACATATACTCCCACCAAATTTCTCACATTTAAATCCCCAGTGTCCATAAAACTCTCAACGTGGCACTAGGGAATTCAAGGATTAAAATATCCAGATCATAGAAATGTGGAACAGGAGAAGGCAATTCAGTGCTTTGAGATTGCTCTGCTATTCAATATGATCATGGCCAAACCTCTGTCTCAACACCATTTGGCCAACTGATCCATGCTGGTAATTAGTCTCCACAAAAGGTGAGCTGATCGTGCAAGAGAAAGAGGAGTTGAAGGAATCTCCTATGGAACCTAAATAGCGCATTTTCTTCTATTGCTTTCCTCCAGTGTGTTTATCAATCTTCCTCTTAACTGTCTCTGAGCAATTCATCTTAACTACTCTGTGTTGTAAAGTTGTATAACTTAACCACTAGATGAAGAGATTTCTTTTGAACTCCCTTGATTGACTAAAGACTACATTATATTCATGACTCCTAGGGTTTGGTCTTCTCATAAATGGAAGTATCATCGCTATGTCTTGTGTTCGCTCTGTTTTAAAACATAGTAAATCCCAACGTTGCTTGTTGATGTTGGGATGGGCTTGGCCATGGCACCATCATCCAGTCTGTCCATTAGTTCTGGCTTAGTTTTTCCCAGTCCCCTCAAAGCTGATTCAGTTGGTAATCCTTATCACTTCTACTCTGTCAGTAACGTGGACGTGGATATGGTGAAATAATTCATATTCATTGTTCAAACCATATACGTTGCTGTAATCTAATCCAGAGTTTTGTTTCCCTCTCAGTCTCTATTTCAGGCTTTTTGCTTCTGTCATGATAATCTCAGTTACATCATTGATCATTTTAGTTGAACACATTCTCCCTTTCAGTGTAGCATCCAAAAACCTGCTAAACTACTTACAGTGCTCCAAATCCCCCAGAAGCACTTTCTGATTTTATTCTTGGTGCTGTTGGTTCAGACCGATGACCTATTTTTGGTTCTTAGACTCTTTTGGCATTCTTTGAAAAATTTGATGTAGGGTATATTTCATCCTTAGAGAGCGTTTTCAAAATCCATGACCTCACACACCTAAGAGGAAGAGGGTAGCAGACTCACGTGAACAACATCACATGCAAGTTCCTCTCCAAACAAAGCTGCATCTTGAAATGGAACTTTATTGCTGCTCCTTCACTGTTGGTGAGTCAAAATACAGTAACTCCCTTCCTAATCTCAATGTGGATGTCCCAAAATCCCATAGCAGTTCAAGTAGTCTTCTAACTGTTACCTTCTCAAGGGCAATTAGGGATGGTCAATAAATGAGAGCTCTCTTCCACAAATGGCAGTGGATGCTGGATCAGTTGTTAGTTTTAAACCTGAGACAGATAAATTTAGTCAAGCAAAGGTATTAAGGGATGTGGGTCAAAGGCAGTTATATGAAGTTAGATCAGAGATCAGCCAAAATCTCATTAAGAGGTGGTACAGACTCAAGGGGTTGAATGGCCCTGTTCCTATGTTTCTATGCTGACCCAGCCAGTGATGCTCACATCCTCTTGAAGAATTTTTAAAAAGAACCCAAATTTGATAGTAGTCATACAAATTACTTTTATGTTTCCTAAAGGTATTAGAGCATTTAGCCCCTTCTCAAAGCAGATTTTTATTAACCAGTAATCCACACAATATATCTAACTTCTATAACGTACTTGGCTCATAAGTAAGTGTAACACAAAGTTGTAAAGAAAATTTTAAATTTACACAAAACTACTTAGATTTGAAACACAAATTTCAAGATCTATTCGGGTCAGAGACAATATCCTGAAATGTGACAATTATTATCAAATTAATTGTGATCTATGTTCCAGCGTGCTTGTAAAACAACACTCCAAATTTAAGATGATTTTTGAATTTAAGGAGCATTAAATGGGGAGATTATCAAAAATGTTACAAAAACAGAAGTTGCTGGAAATGTTCAGCAGGTCTGACAGCATCTGTGGAGAAAAATATCAGCGTTAACGTTTCGGCTCCGGTGACCCTTCCTCAGAACACCAGACCTGAAACATTAACCCTGACTTTTTTCTTCACAGATGTTGCCAGTTCTGCTGAGCTTTTCCAGCAACTTCTGTTTTTGTCCCTGATTTACAGCATCGGCAGTTCTTTTGTTTTTTTTTACCAAAAATGTTATCTGTCCTCCCAAAATCTCCACTTGACTGACTGTAGTAACATAGAGTGAGTAACTTATATCAGCAGTAACTTGGACCTCCCCATCCACAGAGACCTTCAAACCGCAGCCCCCATCCCCAACTCACCACACGGCTCTACGTAAGCGCTTTGGATATGAATCAAACATTTCCAATAACACAACATTAATGAAACTTGGGGCATTAAACATATTATGTTGTATTTTCCCATTTTCTGGCTGTGTTTTCCTCAAGGTGTTTCATGGTGAATTGTTTCATCACGGCCCATGTCGATTCTTCTCACACATCTTTTATAAAGTTCATTCGTGGGATCTAGGCATCGCTGACTGGGTCAGTATTTATTGCCTAGTTGCTATTGAGAAGGTGGTGGTGAGCTGCCTACTGATCCACTGCAGTCCATTTGGTGCAAGTAGATCTATCATAGGTCCTCAGACAGCACCTTCCAAACCCACGACCACTTCCACCGTGAAGGGCAAGGACAGCAGATACATGGGAAGACCACCACCTTCAAGTTCCCCTCCAAGACAGTCAGCATCCTAACTTGGAAATATATCACTGTACCTTCACTATCATTGGGTCAACCCACACCAGGTGGATTGCAGCAGTTCAAGAAGGCATCCAACAAATGAATTTTTTACAAATGTCATTTAAAAGGGAGTTCCAGGATTTTGACCCAAGGACACTGAAGGAACAGCAATATAGTTCAAATTAATTGCTCTTCGGCTGTTTAATGCAGCTGACTTTGATGGAGCCCAGCTTACGGAGTGATGCAGGAGAAACAGATGTGCTCCTCACTGCGAGGTCTTGGTAATGTTTACATTACTGGCACCATATTGAAACTCTAGCTCTTCATTGCTTCAGACACCTTAAGGCAGGAATTGTCCATTACCCTGTACTTCCGCACCATTCAAACCCAGCAGATGGTGCAGATGGGGAAGTCAGTGCCCCGTTTCATCAGCGGAGACCTGGAAATGCTGTCAGACAGGGCAGTTAAAAGAAGGACAATGCTTTTCCCTCTAGACTTCCAAAGGAGGTCATGTCTCCAGAGGGAGCAGCCTGGATGCTGATAGATCCCAGGTGAGTTCTGTCTCAGGAATCAAATGTAATAGCCAGCAGTGCCTAAGAAGTTGTTTCTGCGGTCCACAAGTGTAAATTTTATTATTTTGTCTCACCTACTTCACACTCACAGGGACATCTCACACTCAGAATCTGCCATGGCACACAGTTCTCACTAACGCTCATGGACTACAGCTCTCACTTTTGCACGAAAATGAAGACTGAACAGTTCTCACCCACCAATCCTCCAAGACTACTCATCCTTCTGCCCACTGCACTTATAATTCACTCCTGAGAACATCTCACCACTTCTTCAGTCCCACCATCACCAATAACATCTCTCACATCCACTGTCAACGTACTCAACACTCCAGTTGCGGCATTTCAGGACAAGAGGTCACATGACTAGGTTGAGGGCATAGGTCAGAGGTCAGTGGCACACTATAGGCTTCTCCCTATTTGTGAAAATTGCTGGAACTGGCCCGGAAGAGATGGTGACCTCTCATGTGGGACCAAAGAGACCTTCATTAGCAATTAACTATGTAAGATTCATTATACTGTGCTGCTCTGCTCTCTATCATTTTTTTTAAAGTTAAGACTCTATATATAGAGAATCCCTATATTACAGTGTGGAAACAGACCCTTCGGCCCAACAAGTCCACATCGGCCCTCAGGCATCCCACCCTGACCCATCCCCCTATCATCCACCTAATCTGCACATCCCTGAACACTATGGGCAATTTAGCATGGCCAATCCACCTAGCCTGCACATCTTTGGACTAGGGGAGGAAACGAGAGCACCTGGAGGAAACCCACACACACATGGGGAGAATGTGCAAACTCCACACAGACAGTCTCCCGAGGGTGGAATCAAACCCAGGTTTCTGGCGCTGTGAGGCAGCAGTGCTAACCACTGAGCCACCGTGCTGCCCTGAATCAATGCTCGTGTTAATTCATTCTTAACCTATGTATGCTTTTAGCCCTTTTATAAAATTCTCTTCTCTTATGCAGGCATCAGTAACACCCAATTGATAGACACAAGGAAGAGGACAGTGCTAGCAACCCTCAGCTCCACCTCCTATGAGGAGGAAGCCACTCAACCCTCAGAGGTTTGCACCACTTGCACACTCCAGCAGCTCAGAGACTATCAACTTCAGTGAGTTTTACTTCTATGTTCGACTCAAGAGCATTAGTGAATCAATCAATACATGATTAATGCAATTGTACACTGTACGATTTCACATTCACATCTTGTTTCTGAAGAGAGGTACTATAACGGTAGATGTAGCAATAAATGCTTTCTGCAATGTTATTTGTGGTTAAGAAGTGCTTGTTAATGTCGGCGAGCATGAAAGAGTCTGCCAACTCCATCGCTCAAGGCTTCATTCAGAGTTTGGAGCCCTCCTTTCAGTCATTCTAGTGGGGACCAACTCCATTAGGACACTTGTGGACTTCACCATGATGCTACATCCGATAGCCAATTACGCAGGTTTTATTGCAATACAGCTTGGGTCTCACCACATGTTAGGGACTGCAGTAGATCGTGGATGTTTGTCCGGGATGGTCAGCTTGCTAACTGGCACTAAACTGCTGCCAGTAAAGCTGTGGATAGCATCGGTTCAAAGGGACTCACAGGGTGCAATTGCACACCCAGCAATCTGTCCACCTGCAGGTTGACTAGGATTGCTGAGGGATAACCCCAAAGGACTGGCAGTGGATCTGTGGAGCATGGATTTGCTATCCTGTCTCAGGCTATGTATGGTCACCAACACTTTTCTTCTGTCAGTGACATGGATGTTGCTCCTTAGTCAGCCAGGCCACCCAAACTGCTCTTGCCCATGGTGCAGTCGACATCTATTTCTTCTGCACTGTGACCACTCTCCTCTAACAAAAGCGGCTTTCCATTTGTCATGTCTTGGCCACAGAGCTAATATTGCACAGGAGCATGTAGACAGGCAAAGACAAGTGAAAGATGGGCACAAAGGGATTACAAAGAATGATTATTTGACATCTGTATGCAGTATGACACCATTTGATCTCGAAATCTGATTTGGATTTTGTTGTGCCTTGTTTTTACAATGCAACTAAGAAGTCACTATGTGAGTCAATGATGGAGGGAAGATAAGGTGTGAGACTGTTGGTAAATGAACGATTGGGTTTGCATTTCCTGATGTCACTGTTCAATGAGTTGTTTATGGACGACCTGACCAGAAAGGGTTGGAATGGGCACCTCTTCCATTTCTCTTCCTTCTGCTCCTCTTCCTCAGATTGTTGCAGAATAGCTGCTGGCTGTGTTTCTCCCTCATGATGATGAGTTCCTGCAGCATGCAATTGAGTCATAGAGCCATACAGAATAGAAACAGACTCTTTGGTACAACCAGTCCATGCCGACCGTAATCCTAAACTAAATTAGTCGCACATGCCTGCGCTTAACCCATATCCCTCCAAATATTTCTTATTCATGCACTTACCTAGATATCTTTGAACTGTACTCACATCTACCACTTGCTCTGGAAGTTCATTCCACACATGAAACATTCTCTGTGTAAAAAAGTTGCCCCTTATGTCCTTTTTAATTCTTTCTCCACTTACCTTAACAACATGCCCAGTAATTTTGAATGAAGGACAAGACACCTGTCATTTACCTTAACTGGGTCTGTACTCAATGGAGTTTAGAAGGATGAGAGGGTATCTAATTGAATACTTACAGATATTGAATGGCCTGTACAGAGTGGATGTTGGGAAGATGTTTCCATTGGTAGGAGAGTCTAGGACCCGAGGGCACAGCCTTAGAGTAAAGGGAAGACCTTTTAGAACGGAGATAAGGAGAAACTTCTTCAGCCAGAGAGTGGTGAATCTATGGAATTCAATGCCACAGAAGGCTGTGGAGGCCAGGTCATTGAGTACATTTAAGATTGAGATAGATAGGTTGTTGATTTTCAAAGGGATCGAAGGTCGCAGGGAGAAAGCAGGAGAATGGGGTTGAGAAATTTATCAGCCATGATTGAATGGCAGAGCAGGCTCGATGGACTGAATGGCCTAATTTCTGCTCCTATATCTCATGGTCTTACCTATGCCCCTCATAATTTTATAAACCTCTACAAGATCACCCATCACTCTCCTATGATCTCATGAAAAAAGTCTCAGCCTATCCAGCCTCTCCTCATAACTCAAACCCTCCATTCCTGGCAATATCCTGGTAAATCTCACCGGAACCTTCTCCACCTTAATGATGTCCTTCCTATAACAGACCAGCACAAATCTTGTCATCCTGTCTGCTGGGTACTACAGAGCTCCTCCATAGAAGTCCAGACATGATAAGAATTTTTTCAGCCTTTTGGTGGCTTTTGCTGTAAGCATGCCTTCCCACATTTGCATGGACTGTGTACAGGACTCACAAGCCATATCTATACAAAGACAGGCCTTGTCTCTGGTTTATCAAGGTGGCTCAAATGCAGATGGTAAAGCAGACACTCGTATAATGAAAACATCATACCCCTTCCTAGGATTTTGGCCATTGACATGCATGATCCTCTGCTTAGGAGCGCCATTCAAATGAGAACCACAAGAGTTGAATCCCTTTTGGTTACTGTACCATCATAGAGTTGATATTTTGAGAACCTACAGAGCTATGTTTGTGCAGTCAACGATGCTTCACCGTCAGCTAACTGGCAATCTTTGCAACAGCAATTTTCTAGCTCTACCTGCAGCTGTCTTTCAAGAAAGAAAGAAAGGTAATCAGCTCTCTGAAAATACAGAAACTCAATGCCCTTCATTAGGCAACAGTTGATTATGAGCTGGGAAGTGTATAGAGTTAAGGGTCAATTGTACCTTGACTCTAACAATAGCTGTGCATCAGGTACTATAGTGACATGGTACTGTTACCTGAGTCTGTTCCATAAAACGTTCTCCGTGATCACACCTTGTGAATAGTGTGTTCAATAAAGCTTGCTAACCTTCACTGTGATGCAAGTAGACCTTATCTCATGATATGATGTTGCAGTTATCATCTGCTGCAGCCTGAAAAGAGACAGAAGCATAAAAGCTCGTTGCTGTTATCACCCTGCTTTCCAACAAAAAATTGCATTCGATATAGAGCACCTTTGGCATAGTAAAAAGTCCCAAGGAATGAATTCACCAATTATTGATACTGGGTCAAAATCTTGGGCTGAATCTTATGCCTTCAGTGGCAAAGTGTGAGTCTTCAAATCTCGCCCTGAGGCTAAATGTGCTTTCCTGCAGTAACTTACCAAATTCAACACATTAATTGCTGTTGGAACTCCTCACGGTGTGAATTAGTTCTTATCCTACCGTATGCCATTCATGGAAGAACCTGGTACTGAGAGGGTGTTCTCCATAAGACCAGCACCCCCACCCCCCACTGCCACTCCCCGTGGCCGTATCATCCTTTAAATCACGCTGCCCACCTGCAGAAGTGCTGCCAAATGCAACTTCTGCTCCTCGGTTGTGTTAGGCATCAGGAGAAACGGCAGGGACGGGGAAGCTGGCTCCACACCGCTCACAGTGGGGCCTGGAGGCTCTTGTCAAAGGGGTGTGGGGAAGAGAGGAGTTCTCTTTCCAGAGGACTGGCAGAGGAGCCCATGCCATTCCACCACTCAAGCCTAGTCAAAAATTGTCACCCAGATCACAGGGTCAGAGAGATCTACAGCATGGAAAAAGGCCATTTGGCCCAACATGTCCATGTTAGTGTCAAAAACAGCCATCTAACTATTCTAATCTCATTTTCTAGCACTTGACCCATAGCTTTGTATGCCTTGGCATTACAGCTGTACATCTAAATACTTCTTATATGTTACAACCTTTTCTGCCTCTACCACCCTTGTAGTTCCAGACTGCTACCATCCTCTGGTTAAAAAAGATTTTTCTCACATTTCCTCCAAACCTTCTACCTTTATTTTAAATCTATGACCTGGTCATTGATCCCTCCATCAGGGGAATATTTCCTTCCTGTCTATCTTATTTGTGCCCCTCATAATTTTATATATCTCAATCATGCCCCCACTCAATCGCCTCTGCTGGAAGGAACAAAATACTCCAGTTTGTCCAATCTCTTCATAACCTAAACTCTCCAGTCTATGAAACATGTTTGTTAATTTCCGCTGATTTCCTTGCCAGTGCTATCACATCCTTCCTATAACGTGGATTCGAGAACTGCACACAATAGTCTAGCTGCGATCCAACCAATGTTTTATACTGTTCCAGCATCTCCTCCCTGTTCTTAAATTCTATCCCTCAACTAATAAAGGGAAGTATCCCAAATCCCCCCTGAAACACTTTATCCACCTGTCCTGATAGCTTTAAGGACAGGGGGCCACTCACACTAAGATCCCTCTGATTCTCGAGACTTCTCAGGGTAACCATTCATTGGAGTGTTAGATTAGTTCGCTGAGTTGACTGATTTTCATGCAAATGTTTAATCTCCCTTCTAGGTTACACCATCAGGACAGAACAACAGCACTTCAACAGAGGCTACACAGCACTGACAATGTCACCTAGAAGGGAGATGAAATGTTTGCATGAAAACCAGTCAGCTCGGAGAACCAGCCAACAACTCCATCTGCAACCCGAGTAACAGATCTTTGTTAAAACATTACTGTTCATCATATGTTGACTTGCCTTGTTTGTCCTCCCCAAGAGCATTACCTCACATTTATCGTGATTAAATTCCAGTTGCCACTGGTCAGCCCATACCATAGCCTAGGATCTCATGCCTCTCAAAGTCACAGGTCATTCTCTTCACTGTTTACCATCCCACCAATTTGTATTGTAAGTCCATAAGAAATAGGCCTTTCGGCCCATCAATCCTGACCTGTCATTCTATATCATAGAATCTCTACAGTGTGGAAACAGGCCATTCGGTCCAACAAGTCCACACCGCCCCTCTGAAAGCATCCCACCCATACCCATTACTACTGAGACACCATACTGCTCTAAAGGGTCATGGTTGATCTGACACTCCTCACATCCACTTTCTTACCCTTTCCCTGTAACCCCTGATCATCTACTGATCAAGAATCAATCTATCTCAGCCTTAAAAATATGCAAGGACTCTGCCCCACAGTTCTCTGTGGCAAGAAGTTCCAAAGACTCACAACCCTCTGAGAGAAGAAATTTCTCCTCATATTTAAATTGGTGCCCTTTTATTCTGAGACTGCGCCCTCCGGTCCTAGATTATCTCATGAGGAAAACACCCCCTCAATATTTATCCTATCATGTCCTTTAAGAATCCCATACATTTCAATGTGCTCACCTCTCATTCTTATAAACTCCAGTAAGTAGAGTCCCAACCTGTTTAGCCTTTACTCATGAGACAATCCCTCTGTGCCAGGGATCATTCTGGTGAAACTTCTCTGAACTTCCAGCAATGAAATGATATCTTTCCCTAAATAGGGGACCAAAATATAATCATAGAATGCTAAATGTAGTCTCACCAGCACCTTGTACAATTGGAGCAAGGCCCCCCTACTCTTATACTCCAATCTCCTTGAAACAATATTCCATTAGCCTTCCTGATTACCTGCTGCACTTGTGTGCTAACTTTCTATGTTTTGTGCACAAGTACAATTGTATACCGGGTCCACCCTGAACAAATTATACCTGATCTTATGAAAATCAGCCTTCTTGAATTTGAGAACTTTGATTTCAGGCCTAACCTTGCCCTTTTCCATAACAATTTTGAATCTAATGGACTTATGATGGCTGAGTTATGATCAAGGTCATCTCTAAGGTGAGGAGGACAGAGCACAGTGCAAAAAGAAAAAGATCAATGATCTTACCTGTTCCTCCAGGATGTTCTACAAACCATTGAATGCAATGACATCTGCTTCTGTGCTCTCTGCTTCCTCAAAGGGAAAGGAGTACCAAAATTGGAAAGTCTTGCTAAAACTATACAATCCCTACAAGGTAGGGCAGGCTATTCAGCCCATCAAATCCACACCAATCCTCCAAAGAGCATACCTCACCCTATGCCTGAATGTCGCATTGCTAATCTATCTACTCTATGCATCCCTGAACATGATAAGAAATTTAGCACAGCTGATCCACCTAACCTGCACAGCTTTGGACTGTGGGAGGAAACCCGAGGAGAAAGTGCAAACACCACACCAAAGCTGAAATTGAACATAGAGCCTTGGGGTTATGAGGCAGCAGTGAAGGCAGTCCAGAGAAGATTCACTAGGTTGATCATTGAGGTATTGCCTTATAAGGACAGATTGGCCGATACCCATTGGAATTTAGAAGAATGAGAGGTGATCTTATTGAAGCATACAGGATTTTTAGATGGGGATTAACAGGGTTGATGCGGAAAGGTTGTTTCACCTTGTGATGAAGTCAAGGATCAGACTTCAGAATAAGGGGTTACACATTTAAGACAGAACTGAGGAGGAATATTTCACCTCAGGACATAGTGAATCTGTGGCTGGGCCATTAAGCAAATTCAAGGCTGAGATAGACAGATTGTTAATCAATAAAAGGATCATATGTATGGCAAAAGGCAGAAAAGTGGATTTAAGAATTATGAGGCCAGCCATGATTTTATTGAAAGGTAAGAATGGCTTACTTCTGCTCCTATTTCTGATCCTATTTCTGATCATCTCATGGACATCGTGTAACAGGGCTGAGCAAACCAAAGACATCCATGCCTTCACCCCCTCCGAGGGAAGTATTTTTTTCCCTGGCAAGGGAAGAGAGGGAATGCTGCGTGGGATGCAGAAACATACATGTCCCAGCACCAGAACAAGTAACACTGGCCATCCCACTGTATCAGTCACCGTAACCAGGTGAATAGGATGACCTTTGATTTGCAATGACCTTTCAGTCACTTATGTCTCTATTCTCCCAAGGATTAACCTGTCTCTTGCAGAGGAGAGATCCTCAACCTCCCTGAACAATCATCTCCACTGCCTCCTGGTGCACACCAGCTGTAGGATGGATGGGAATATATCGGTGGGCTCTGGGAGATTAATTACTGACACTCACACACCAGCAGATCCACATGCAGGGAAAGCAAAAACACTCCAGGCTACAGGCAATTGGAGGACTGTCAGAGACCACAAAACTGCTGAGGCCCAACAGGAGATGAACTTGGCCATGCGGGGCTTCATGTAGATACACAGGGAGAAGCAGCAGCAGTGAGCACCAATCAGGACTTCCCAGTCCCCATTGCTGACAAGAGACGGGGCGATGAAGTGATTGCATCAGTTCACTGCCTGTCATTGCTCAGATGGTGCAGCAGTGAAGGCACTCCATCAATTCACTGCCTATTACTGTGTAAACTCTACAGCCAGGCTTACAACCATCCGACTGCATCCATGAACAGGTCGGCGGATGCCATGGAGATCCAGGCCCAGCATCCTCCATAGACAACGTCGAGCTGCTGGAGTAAGTGACGAGTTGAACCTACCAAGAACAATCCCTGGTTTCCGTTGTCAAGTTTTTCCGTTGATTGGTTTATATGCCGTGTTTGGTAAGATCCCAAGCCATGACAAGTTGGACTGTTAACAAGCTGTTTGACATGTGATACCAATCATTACTGCCGACTAGTGAGAACCTAACTGTGCTGCTTGAGAAAAGTGAATAAGGCATACAGAGTACTGGGCTAATAGTAAGATTCTTGGTAGTGTGGATGAGCAGAGAGATCTCGGTGTCCATGTGCATAGATCACTGAAAGTTGCCACCCAGGTTGATAGCGTTGTTAAGAAGGCATACGGTATGTTAGGTTTTATTGGTAGAGGGATTGAGTTTCGGAGCCATGAGGTCGTGTTGCAGCTGTACAAAACTCTGGTGCGGCCGCACTTGGAGTATTGCGTACTGTTCTGGTCACCGCATTATAGGAAGGATGTGGAAGCATTGGAAAGGGTGCAGAGGAGATTTACCAGGATGTTGCCTGGTATGGAGGGAAGGTCTTATGAGGAAAGGCTGAGGGACTTGAGGCTGTTTTCGTTAGAGAGAAGAAGGTTAAGAGGTGACTTAATAGAGACATACAAGATGATCAGAGGATTAGATAGGGTGGACAGTGGGAGCCTTTTTCCTCGGATGGTGATGGCTAGCACGAGGGGACATAGCTTTAAATTGAGGGGTGATAGATATAGGACAGATGTCAGAGGTAGGTTCTTTACTCAGAGAGTAGCAAGGGTGTGGAATGCCCTGCCTGCAAAAGTAGTAGACTCGCCAACTTTAAGGACATTTAAATGGTCATTGGATAAACATATGGATGATAATGGAATAGTGTAGGTTAGATGGGCTTCAGATTGGTTTCACAGGTCGGCGCAACATCGAGGGCCGAAGGGCCTGTACTGCGCTATAATGTTCTATGTTCTATGTTCTAAGGCATGGCAAGATGATCTTGACACTACAATTAGCCTTGTCGAACATCTCACTCAATTCCACTGCTCATAGCCTTCATAACCTGTGCCATTTAGCGAATGGTAAGATTCCACCCCATGTAAAATACTGAGATTTTAACGAGCATCTTAAATTCACAGAAAGTATAGATGTGTAAAGATTCAATTGCATAATAGGGACGTGTGAGATCATTGGGGAATTTAGACAAGAGGCGAGAATTTTATAAGTTGAAGCAATGCTCAACTAGGAATCATTGTTAGTCAGCAAGGCAGTGAATGGGTGAATAGAATCGCATTAAATGAAGGTGCTGAACACATAAGTCTTTAACTATTCAGTTCACAGAATGAGGTTTCATCAGAAAACAGCTGCCTTATTTCACGTAGTATTTACTGAGATGGAAAGTGAAATAACTCCACAAAGGCTGGTATCCCATCACAAGTCACCTTTTATTTACATGTGCATAGTACATGACACTGACCCAGCTAGCACAGACCCGGCTCCTAGAGTAAACAGAACCCCTGTCACTCCTGCTTATGTCTGTCAGCCAGGGCTCCCTGATTGGACCAGATTAACAGCCCCAATCAAGGAATTCATATTCTATGATGTCCAAAAGCTGACCTTGTTCCAATCACTGAAGAAAGGTTCAACTGCATTGTGATTCACCCCACTGTTAAAAAGTAATTAGTTATTTTAACAAGGGCAAAGCTATGATTCAATTAATCCTGTGACCAACTCATACTGATGTTTTGATGGTATTTATTATTGTCTTTATTCAATGCCACTTGCAAGAAACTGGATTTATCATCATTTTTGTAGAGGTAGATCAACTATTGCTATAAAGAATCTTTAAAATATATTCAAAATATGAACTAAAATACAAAATGTTCACAGAAAAACCGCCAACTCAAACAACTGTGTACACCCTGTCTGTTTAAAACCATTTCAGGGCCCCTTGATCGTGAACTATCTTCAGCCAGCATCCTGCTTGAATGACATGGGAATGTGTTTACAAAAACAACTTGGATTTGTATATGATTGTATATGTATATTTGTATATATCTTTTTCTGAAGAAGGGTCCAGATTCGAAACGTCAGCTTTCCTGCTCCTCTGATGCTGCTTGGCCTATTGTGTTCATCCAGCTCTATACATTGTTATCTCTGGATTTGTATATTATGTTTAATATCACAAAATTCCCAAGGTGCTTCATCAGAACTTTATCAGACTAAAACGGGCACCAATCAAAGAAAGAGTCATTAAGACAAGTGACTAAAGCCTAGGTGAAGGAGGTAGCTTTGAAGAAGCAGCTTAAATGAGGATAGGCAGAGATGGTTGAGAAATGGAATTGCTGAGAAACCTCAAAGGTTGTAAATCTTCAGCAGGTTGTATAGATTGGGAAGAATAAGAATTTTCAATTTGCAGCATTGATAAACCAGGAGCCCGTGTAGAACAGTAAGTATGGGAGTGATAAAGTGAATGGGATGTGAGTTCAGTCAGGATACAGGTAGCAGATTATTAGATAAACTTAAATTTAGTACATTGCCAGGACCAAATTAGACAGACAATAAGATCCTCAAGAAGAATGTGAAACGGAGGACTGTGAGACAAAGGAAACACAGACTTTCTTCCTTGCAGCCTATAGCTAATTATAAAATGCAAGTGGAGGATATAGCAACTGTAATTTATACTTTTACAATTAACTGTAACCTTACAAAGGCAATTGCTTACAACATATGACTTTGCACACTTTTGAAGCAAAAAGAATCTCTATTAAAACTTTGGTTTGGGATTTGGTGTTATTTTACTATAATTGGCCCACTGTTCCCAAATAACATATAAACAAACTAGGAGGATGTGAAAAACAATACATGATATACAGCAATTTTGCAGTTTTTTTTATTAAATACACACAAGAGTGAAACTGATAAACATCATCAGTTACGTTTCTGTATTCTGTTGTTTGGATAAGAGACAAATCATTTTTAATGAACGCTTTCACTGAGCCTCAGCCTAGTTGAAGGTGACTTCGTTGGATCTACAGGCAGTACACAAACACTTTTTGTTAGTCAACAGCTAATAAATACCTCAATGCTTCTGGAAAAATACATATCTGTTTTCTGTGCCGGTGAAGAACAATAGCAGATTTTTTTTATCTTTTCAAAGTCATTTCTCCTCGAGGCATTGGCTTGTATTGGTCTGTTGTTCCTGAACTGGTTGCATGCTCCCAAGACCAAATTGCATTGCTGATTCTTGTCAATAAGCTGCAACTGTTCAAAGTGTTATCACCAAGTCCATTGCAGCTCTCATCTTATGTTTACCCGAACATGGATTTTGACAGTGTTACTGGATGCTGTGAACATGAGTAAGAAACAACACTGCTGCGTCATTTAGTATTGATGAAACCTTTTGTGTTTCAAATTGGTTGGTGCCTACTAACATTCCAAATCAAACAGTTGCATTGTTCTCAGTTAGAGTAGTTTGAATTCAAAAACTAAGGGGAACATTTCAGAGGGAGTAATTAACTAAGACACCATCTGCCCTCTGTGCTACACGTTAAAATATCCCATTGCATTATTGGCAGGGAACATTTTGGAGAACCATTCGGAGCTTGTATTAGAAGAAACAACTGCCTAGAGCATCATTAAGCAGCTGAACACCACCTAAAGAGCCAGCTAGAACTCATTATAAAAGCTGCAGGGCATTTTGGTACCTAGAAATTTGAACTGACACACTCTCCTAACAATGGCCAGCTGATTAAAAGTAAACAAGTGGTCACAAAGATTTTGAGCATTTTAAATATTTATCACTCTTCAATTGCTTTTCTGAAAACTTTTGAAATATGTCAGGATATTTTCCGGGGAACATTCCCAGTACTCCAGCATTGGTCTCTTACCAAATTTAATCAGGAAAATTCTCTTTATTGAAAAGTAGCAACAACTATGGTACTTATATTACTGGACAATTTATAGGATTCATGAGGAGAAAGGGAGGTACTTGTTTATCAGCATCTTTCAGAGTTGTCTTTGAGTTGGATGAATAATGAATGAGGGGCATAAGGCCATACACACCAGCAGGAGAGAGGAATAGATGGGATAGGAGATTGAGATGGGCTCCTTCCCTACTATGGATATGGAATATCCTTCTTCATCTGGACCTCCTCCACCATGTGTTTTACTGCCTCAATTGAGAAACTTTTTTTTTGCCTTGGCCCCTGAAATGACCAGCATAGGGGAGAGTGAGCACAGCTTGGGGGAGAGAGAGTACAGCGTGGGGGAGAGTGAGTACAGCGTGGGAGAGAGTGAGCACAGCTTGGGAGAGAGAGAGCACAGCTTGGGGGAGAGAGAGCACAGTGTGGGGGAGAGTGAGCACAGCATGGGGAGAGCAAGCCCATATGAGGAGTGTGAGCCCTTGTGGGGAAGCCCAGAGTGGAGTGTCTGCAGGCCCATGGTAAAATAAAGGACTGTAATTCTCTATTTTTTTCTACTTTATAAGAAGGACTGTAATGTTTAAACTTTAACTTTATTTCTTTATTTTTCTACTTTATACCTGAGATTTTATACATAGGCAACTTTGTACCTAAGATGGCACTGGGAATAGTGACTTTATACACTTTTCACTGTACACCTGTATCCTTATACTTGCGTACTTGTAACAATGAACTTAATTCAAATTCTACTGGAAATGGTCATCGCCTGGCATTTGTATGGCGTGAATGTTACTAGCTACTTTTCAGCCCAAGCCTGGATATTGTCCAGATCTCATTGTACTTGGATATGGACTGTTTCAGATGCAAAAAGACTTGGACTACATCCAGACTTGGACTGCACAGTGACAAGAAACATTCTGTCTCGCTGTATTCTTGAGCACGAGCATTACGTTAGCAATATTCTAATCCACTGGAACACCCTCAGAATCCAGTGAGATCTGTGATATTATGCCTCCATTATGTATGTGGCCTTTTTCAAAAACTTTAACACAGGCCTTCTTTGTCCATTGTTTTATATAAGTACACACATACACACACACACACACTTGGGATGTTTACAGTGTGAAGACTGATGAAAATTATTCGTTTAAATTATCTGCTGTATCACTGTTCCCTGTTATTAATTCCCCAGTTACATCCTCCAAGTGTTAAACACTTGGAACGAAGGGCTTAAATGGTGACTTCAGCTGATAGGAGATTTAAGACTGCACTTGTTGGAATTAGTCTGCGAACCAGCTATCCAGCAAACTGGGCTGACTGGCTCCACACCCCACACAGTAAAAATCGATGACTTTAATCTAAAATTACATTGGATAAACCACATTGCCATTAACCACTGTGATGGGTGAATTCCTGGAGTGTGTGCAAGATAGTTTTGTTATCAGCTGTTGAGAAAACAACTAAAGAGCAGGCTATCCTAGATTTGGCTTTGTACAATGAGAAACAGATAATTAATAATCTTGTTGTGAAAGATTCTTTAGGAAAAATGTGGCCATAACATACTAGAATTCCTTATTGGGATAGAAAGTTAATCTGAAATTAGGGCCCTAAATTTAGACAAAAACAAATTACGAAGGTGTGAGTGGTGAGCTGATTATGTTAGATTATGTTAGATTGGGTAACCTCACTATAAAGTATCACAGCATGTAGGCAAAGTCTAATATAAAAGAAACAAATGCATGCATTGCAATAATTATATATTTATTTTAAACAAAAGAACGTAATCGGAAAATTGGCCTAACCATAGCAAACAAGAATTTAGACGTAGCATTAGATCTAAAGACAAGCCATTAAACCTTGCTAGATAAAATAGTAAGGCTAAGGATTAGGAGTAGTTCAGAATTAAGCAAAGGAAGGCCCAAAGAGTCATACATCACTGAAACAGATCCTTCGTCCATGCCGAGCATAATCCCAAACTAAACTAGTCCCACCTCTCTGTGCTTGGCCCATGTCTCACCAAACACTTCTTATTCATGTACTTATCTAAATGCCTTTTAAATGTTGTTATTGTGCCTGCATCCACCACTTCCTCTGGAAGCTCATTCCACATGTGAACTACCCTCTGTGCAAGAAAATTGCCCTTTTTATGTCTTTTTAAAAATCTTCTCCTCTCACATTAAAATCGTGCCCCACAGTCTTGAAATCCACCAATCGTAGGGAAAAGACACTTACCGTTAACCCTATCTATTCCCAAAAGTGTTATAAACCTTTCAGAGTCCAGTGAAAAAAAGTCCCAGCCTATCCAGCCCTTCTATATAACTGATTGAAAAAGGGAAAAATAGAACAAGAGCCAATGCATCATGGTCCAGCATAGTTCATGATTCAGATTCATATTCAAAGGGACAATAACACCATTAAAAAGCAGTTTCCTTTTACAATATAGCAGCTCCCATTAAAGTAAGAAGTCACTCAACAATGCTTAATTGTTCTGATTGCCTGTCACGCTTTACATTTGGCAATCATGTTTATCTTTTCTATTTTTAATGAGGGAGGTGTCCATTATAAAGGTTTATTATTTTCATTAAGTATAGACTATGACCAAAGAAAATCAATAGTGTTCGTTTTTCTAAAAAAAGACTATTATACCTCTTAGCAACAAAAGTCACTGTAGTTCTTAATTGGGCTGTCAGTAGGGTTGTTTTACCTATCATATCATATTGCGTATATACAAAAAGGTTCCATACATTGTTTGCTGATAAAAATACAAAAGATAGATGCTGGAGATTTCGAAAGAGTGGGAAGTGGACTTGCACAGAAGACTGAGGTCGGTTATTTAATGGTATTCTTGTGATATGAAGTGATATTTTGGTCATAAAAGCTCTGTACCAATTATTTTTTTTCAGTTCAGGCCATTACTTCAGCAGGCTGGTACAAATTCAAGACCCTGACCTGCACCTTATCTTCAACTGCAACGTTTTTTCTTCAGCACAATTTGCCTGAAATTGCCACATCTGACAGAAAAGGTTGCAGAGGTGCAAGAGTAAAAGTACTGATAGACGCATTTGAAAAGTTTTTGATGGAACTTTAAGAAAAAAAAAATCTGTTTACTGTTCACTATTATGGCTAGCAAATTGCTCAATATATTTTGTACAAATTACACCCAAGTCATTTATCTATGGTTACTTGCAGATTAAGACATCAGTTTCAAGAATAGAAGAGATCACTATTAAACATACTCAAAAGGTAGCAAAGTTGGGTTGGTCATTTTCGAAGACATTTTCAAAGAGTGAAAGGGAGACATAATGTTGGGTCATTTGAAATTGAAAATGGAAGATTCCTACAAGCAACGGAAGAGGACAGCTCAAGAGTGGAAGTGGAGAACTGAATGGAGGACCTGCTGTTGGCAGAGCACTTCAATGATTCACTCAGGGTAGATTCACACTGATTAAAAATATTTCTTTTATTTTAGACTATCTCATTTTTAAATCCTAATCAATCGATGCCAAATTATCAAGCAAATGCATCAAGGCATAATTTTAAAACTTTTTCTGGAAAAATATTAAAACTTTGCTTAATTGTACTGATTATTGCCATATTTAGTATTCAGCAATAGGATCCAATCTAGATAGGATGCATCTATAAACAATTGGTAACTGAAAAAAAATAATTGGTACAGAGCTTTTATGACCAAAATATCACTTCATATCACAAACAATTGCGTCAAAGTGGGTGAACCAGGACAGATCGTTGGTGGTCATCACTCCCAGGAACTTAATGCTCTTGATTATCTCCACCTCAGCACCATTGATGCAGACAGGGGTGTGCCCTCCACTCCACTTCCTGAAGTCAATGACCAGCTCCTTCATTTTGTTGCATGGCATAGCAACTCTTCTTCCCAAGATTGAAAAAAAGAGCAGCACGGTGGCTCAATCGTTAGCACTGTTGCCTCACAGTACCAGGGACCTCGGTTTGATTCCACCCTCGGGCAACTGTCTGTGTGGAGTTTGTACATTCTCCCTGTGTCTGCTTGGGTTTCCTCCAGGTGCTCCGGTTTCTTCCCACAGTCCAAAGTTGTGCAGGCTATGTGCATTGGCCATGCTAAATTGCCCATAGTGTTCAGGGATGTGTAGATTAGGTGGGTTATAGGGGGATGGGTCTGGGTGGGATGCTCTGAGGGTTGGTGTGGACTTGTTGGGCCAAAGGCCCTGTTTCCACACTGTGGGGATTCTATGAAACTACAGACAGTCGTGAACTCAGCCCAGTCCATCATGCAAACCAGCCTTCCATTCATTGACTCCATTTATACTTCCCGCTGCTTCAGAAAAGCAACCAACATAATCAAGGACCCCTCCCGGCCTGGTTATCGTCTCTTCCACCTTCTTCCATCAAGCAGAACATATAAAAGTTTGTACATACATACCAACAGATTCAAGAACAGATTCTTTCCCATGGTCGTCAGACTTTTGAACACAGGTGTTAATTCTGATCTCCCTCTCTGCAATTTCTCTGTGGATACAATACTGTGTTCTGCACTCTGTTCTTCTACCCTGATGCATTTTGTATGATACGATCTGCCTGTATAGCTTGCAAAACAATACTTCTCACCATATTTCGGTACAAGTGACAACAATCAATCAATCGAGTTAAAGTTACAAAATGTGAAATTATTCTTCATTTTGGGGATGTTTTGTAAAACTAGTTAGTTTCATTTAGAGTTCACTCAAAGGGATTATAATAATCTGCAGTGAAGTTGTTAATTGGCATTTTTTTTCTACTCATTTTTGTGGGATGTGGGTGTCACTGGCTGCCCAGCATTTCTTGCCCATCCCTAGTTGCCCTTGAGAAGGTGGTGGTGAGCTGCCTTCTTAAACATTTGCAGTCCACCTGCTGTGGGTGGACCCACAATGCCTTTAGAGAGGGGATTCCAGGATTTTGACTCAGCAACAGTGAAGGAACGGCGATATATCTCCAAGTCAGGATGGAGAGTGGCTTGGAGGGGAACTTGGAGGTGGTGGTGTTCCAACATGTCTGCTGCCCTTGTCCTTCTAGACAGAAGTGGTCGTGGGTTTGGAAAGGTGCTGTCTGAGGATCTTTGGTGAATTTCTGCATTGCATCTTGTAGATGGTACACACTGCTGCTACTGAACGTCAGTGGTGGAGGGAATGGACGTTTGTGGATGTAGTGCCAATCAAGTGGGCTGCTTTGTCCTGGATGATGTCAAGCTTCTTGAGTGTTGTTGAGGCTGCACCCATCCAGGCAAGTGGGGAATATTCCATCACACTCCTGACTTGTGCCTTGTAGACAGTGGACAGGCTTTGGGGAGTCAGAAGGTTGTAGCGGGAGAAACTGTTTTGGAGATGTTAGCTCTGTGCCAGAAATGACGGTTTTAAATTAATTTGTTATTGTGGTTTTTAAAACAGTCTGTGAAGTTTCACCAGTGAAAAATCTAATATAGCTTTCTGCCACGTGTTGGACTCTGAACATTTGGAGGCCAGGATTAATATGCGCTGGACTGAACTTTTTATGTAATACAATCATGAACACAGTGCTTGAAGGTAAAAATATTAATAGTTCATACCAGTCTCTGTTGTGACTGCTTTATCATAACTGTGTTTTCCCTGAGAGATAATGAGTGATCTGCAAGTTCAACGTAAGGCGATTTATCTTCAATAAAGGGTTGGGCAATGAATGATTGGAATCTTTAGTTATGGAGCGGAGATTTTATGAATACTATGGCTTACCACTAATGAATATTCAAATTGAAAATGCTGGACTGCTTTTGCACTTGTGCTGAGCTGATAAGCTGACACAGAAAAAATGGCTTTTGCTACTTACAGTGAAGTTGCAGCCTATCGTTCTTCCATTTTCAAGCTAATGCCTGAACTGTGCAAGAAGGACCTGAAATTTAAAAGCTACTTCAATCAATGCAATCAACAGTCTGTGGTGGGACAACTGCACTGGAATACTTTGCTACAAAAGATAAAAATCCCAGGTTCAATCATTCACCTGTGCTTGTGTTGGCCAATCATGTCCAATAGGATGGCAGGATTACCCGGCAATCTGAGACACTACCCTACGACAAGACAGCAAAGAGGGCCACCTCAGAGTACAACGGGATCTTGATCAGATGGGCCGATGGCCGGGGAGTGGCAGGTGGAGTTTAATTTAGATAAATGTCAGGTACTGCATTTTGGAAAGGCAAATCAGGGCAGGACTTATACACTTAATGGTAAGATCCTGGGGAGCGTTGCCAAGCAAAGAGACCTTGGAATGCAGGTTCATAGTTCCTTGAAAGTGGAGTTGCAGGTAGAAAGGGTACTGAAGAAGGTGTTTGGTACGCTTGCCTTTATTAGTAAGTGCATTGAGTAAAGGAATCGGGAGCTCATGTTGCAGCTGTACAGGACATTGGTCAGGCCACTTTTGGAATAATGCATTCAGTTCTGGTCTCCCTGCTATAGGAAATATGTTACAAAACTTGGAAGGGTTCAGAAAAGATTTACAAGGATGTTGCCAGGCTTGGAGGGTTTGAGCTATAGGGAGAGGATGAACAGGCTGGGGTTATTCTCCCTGGAGCATCACAGGCTGAGGGTGACCTTATAGAAGTTTATGAAATCATCAGGGCCATGGATAGGGTGAATAGCCAAGGTCTTTTGCCCATGGTAGGGGAGTCCAAAACTAGAGGGAGTAGGTTTAAGGTGAGAGGGGAAAGATTTTAAAGGGACCTACAGGGCAACTTTTTCACGCAGAACATGATGCATGTATGGAATGAGCTGCCAGAGGAACTGATGGAGACTGGTGCGATTACAACACTTAAAAGGCATCTGGATGTGTATATGAATAGAAAAAGTTTGGAGGAATGTGAGCTAAACGCTGACAAATGGGACTAGATTAATTTAGGATATCTGGTTGGCTTGGATGAGTTGAACCAAAGGGTCTTTTCCATGCTGTACATCTCTATGACTCTGAGTAAATTTTCCCATTAACTACTATCATTCATTCATTGAATGGGTTAATTGTAACTAAGGGCAGAAATGCTTGTCCAGTGAGTGTAGGAGAGCAAATATGCATCTTTCTTCCACGATTGCATTCTGTCCCACTGGAAACCTCCTGTAATTGCCACATGCAGCTCACCTATTCCTCTTGTAGGAAGCACTGGGAATAGGAAGGGCACCAAATATATACTGTGTGAGAGACTTCAATGTCTATCATTAAGAGTGCCTCAGTAGCAACACGACTGACAAAGATGGTCAAGTCCAGAGTTCATAGCTGCCAGACTCGGCCTGTGACAAGTGGCAAGGCAGCCAACAATAAGAAATACTTAGTTGACCTCAATCTTGCCAATTTACCTGCTTCAGATGCATGACAATATTGGTAGGATTCACCACTTCAAATCCTTGTGGAGGCAATGTCTTGACTTCACACTGATGATTCCCTCCATTGTGTTGAATGGCATTTCCACTGTGCTAATGGGAGAAATTCAGAGCAACTTTAGTACGCAATACTGAGCAAACATACGATGATGTGATCGGTTAGCAGCTGCAAAATTGTTTTCAACTAGAATCCATAAGCTCAGAGAACACCATATCATCACCATCAAACAAGATGATCAACTCTGATTCAATGAAGAGTGCAGGTGGGCATGCCAGGATTAGGATAAGATGTATTTAATATGAATTATCAGCTTGGGGTAAAGCTACAATACAGCACAGCTTGTGCATTAAGAGCAGCTGCAGCAGAACCAAATGATCTTACAACCAACAGATTAGATGAAAACTCTGCAGTTTTGCCACATCCAATCATGCATGATGGTGGAAATTTAAAAAAAAGGAGGAGGAAGCCTCACAAACATTTCCATTACTACCTATATCACAGTACTAGTTGTAAAATGTTCTGGAATATTTTGAGGTTTTGAGACATGTAAATTCTAGACCATTCTTCTTTCACCAAACCTCAACCTCCAAGTCCACACGTATATATTCAGGCTTGGGTGAAACATACACGTTGGAACTGTACTCCAGAGGTGAGCTCAGAGTGTCTTCCCCTAAAGTCAAGGCAGCTTTTGACTGAATGTGCCATCAAGGAGCATGAATTAAAATTGAGGTCAGTGGGAATCAGGGAAAAAATCCACAGTGGTTGGAGTAAGCTTAGCACAAAGGAAGATGATTCTGGTTGTTGGAAGCCAATCATCTTAGCCCAGAATATAAATGCAGGAGTTTGTCAAGGTAGTGTCCTAGACCCAACCATCTTCAGTTGCTTCATCAGCGACTTTTGTCTCCATCATAAGGTCAGAAGTAGGAATGTTTGCTATTGATTGCAATATTCAGTATAATTTACAACTCCTCAGATCTTGAGGCAGCCTGTTCCTGCATGGATCAAGAGTTGGATAACATTCAGGCTGGGGTTGATATGTGACGGGTTACAGATGCACCATGCAAGTGCCAGACAATGACTATCTCCAATAAGTGAGAATTGAACCATCACTACCTGACATTCACTGTCATGACAACTGTTGAATCTGTCACCATCAGCATCCTGGAGTTGCTGTTGACTAGAAAGTAAGCTAGACCGGCCGTGTATGTAAATAGCTACAAGAGCAGATCTAAGGCTGGGCATTATGTGGTATGAACCTCAGTTCCTAACTCCACAATGCCCGTTTACCATTTAAAAAACACAAGTCAAGAGTGTGATGGAATGCTTTCAACTTTTCTGGCTGAATGTAGCTCTAACAACACAAAACCCAGGCCAAAATAACCCTCCTGACCAGCGCTCCATCAATTAACCACTGTCAGTGCACTATGTGTGTCTTTTGCAAGGTGCACTCCAACAACTCACTCAAACCTGTGTCTTCTACCACCTGGAAGGGCAATAGATGCAAATGTATCAAAACACCACTACCTGCAGGTTCTCCCACAAATGACACAGCATCCTGACTTGGAACTATATTGCCATTTATTCAATCTCTCTAGGTCATAAAATGATCCCTTCTTGATAGCACTGTGAATGCATGTACCTACACCAGATGGACAGTGGCAATTCAAGAAGACAACTCTCTATCTCAAGAGGAATTAGAAATGGAGACCAAATACTGGTCCTGCCAGAGACAATCGTATACCAAAAGCAAACACATGAAGAAAACCCTGGTTTGGATTTAAAGATATGATGCCTTGTTTTTGCACATTCCAGTATTTATGCTTTAAGCTTTCAGGCTTTTAGTCTGTGGGTTCAAGTCCCAGTTTGGCAGGTTCAATGATAATAGGTTGATAGTCAGGTGCAGTACTGAGGGAGTGCAGCGCTCCGAAGGTGCCATTTTTGTGCTGAAATGTTAGTAGATGCTCACTAAATGAATGCAAGACTTCACTTTGTTTTAATGTCAGCTGATACAGTCTGTTCAACATTCATGCTGGCACTTAGGTCAACACAAATGAAGGACTTGTATGTGTTTTGTTTCTTCAAATAAATTTGTTAAAACAAAATTTCGAAATCAACAACTGAGCTGAAAATTAACAGAGCATGTGTTAGTGGGTTGTTACAGGAGATACACTGACAATTGGGCCCTTGGTGTTAAATTCAGGTTTGACTGTTCCTGTTTTGCTAATCTTGTTTGAGATGTGTCTGGAATAATGCTGAGGCATGCTGGTGTGACATTAGCCCACCAGCAGGATACTTCCCATTAAGTGAAAGCATAGTGATTAAATTTTAAATGTAGCCACAAGCTGGCATTAATTACATTGCTTGATTTCATGCTTCAACAAAGAGGTTGGTACTGTCACATTGCAAAGAATAAAAATCCCTAACAGTGCGGCATGCCAGTGGATCAATCAGAATCTTTGATTCAATCAGATCTGTCCCAAGTGTTCAGCACTTTGCCAGAACCAAATTGCTGCAACTATCTGTTCAACTAAAGATAAATTTTGTTTTATTTCAAATATGACTCAAAGGAGGTTTGGGTTACATCATGGGATGACTTGACTCCTGAATTGAAGATTGTCACGAAAATATAACACACTTACCTGTTCTCTTTACAATCTCAGTATTTTGAAATTAAGACACACTGAAATTTTAATGAAACTCATTCCTGTTGAGGATCTGCAGATTTTGAGAATCCACACATTCCTCACACTCACTTTTCGCCTAAATTGTTCAAGCTTTTAAGTTAATGTTTTGTTGAATCCCATCTTAATTTCCCTGATTGTCTTACCTATTTTAGACTTTTCAGTTACGCTTGTATTGTCCTTTATCCTTTGTCTGAACTTGCCTAATTTCTTGAAGCTTCGTTCTCTGACTCATAAATTATTACAATACATCCTGCACAACCTGTTAATGATTTACCTGCCAGGTGAAGCGTCTCACTCTCTCACTCACACAGGAATCAGTGTATGTTGAGTCTGAAAAAAAATCAGTGCCAGCAAACTCGTAGTATAAATATTTGATGAAAATCTAGTATAAATATCAGTTTGCAAAGAGTCTATGCATTGCAGCTGATGATTAATAATTTTACTTTCTACTTTCCAGTCTCCAGCTTGAAGTGAATATTCTGCAAGAGGTCACTGCAGGACAGCACAACTTAATGTTTTCTGCACCTTCAGTAATCACATATACTGGAAGAGTCATCAACTACAAAAAAATTGAGCTTTGAGATTTGGAACTTGGGCAAAGTTTGGACTAACTATGGTGTGTCTGCAAAACTTAGAACCGCATGGATAGCACATTTAACAATGTGGCCATACCTTACATTAAAGCCACGCAGGCAGAGAGGGAATGTGTAACCACTAGGTAAGTTAGAAACACACAGGTAGGTTGGCCGCTGAGTCAATCTCACTCACTCATTGGTTTTCAGCTTTGGATTCTGATGAGGACAGTCAGTCATCAGAGGATGTAGCAAGAACCAAGTTCCATAAAGACCATAAGAAATATGAACAGGAGTAGGCCATTTGGCCCCTTGCTCTTCTATTCAGTGGGATCATGTTTGATCTGACATTCCTCAAGTCCACTTTCCTGCCCTTTCCCTCCAACCCTTGATTCTCCGACTGATCAAGAATCTAGTTCTTGGCACCACGGGTGATTTAACTAAATAAATTTGGGAAGGGAAGAGCAAGAGGGAAAGGCAGATTGATCGTGAGGGAAGCAGGCAGGCATTTTTGCGGCTGTAGGCATGACTCCAGGAGAATACATTTTCTCTTTTGTATCAGGAACAAGGAAATTGGAAATTTCGCAGAAACAAATTTGAGAATTGGCCAGGATCAACCACAAAGTAATGTTGAAAAGGCAGAATTAAATACACTCTATCTGAATGCAGACATGATTTTCAACAATATAGATGAATTCATGACACTAGTGGAATTGAAGGGGTACAATTTAATAATTATCATGGAGGCATGGCTTCAGGCTGACCAACACTGTGAACTGAATGTTAAAGGATATTCAACATTTAGGAAGGGCAGGCAGAAAGGATAAGGAGGTGCCATAATTCTGATAAAAATGGATAGGATCAGTACATTAGTGAGATAGGATCTCTGATTGGAAGAAAAGGATGGAGATTTTGTTTGGGTGGAGGTTAAACAACAGCGAGGGGAAGATATTATCGGTAGGAGTAGATTATAGACCACCAAACAGGAGAGATAATATAGGGCACAGTAAATGAGAAAATTAGGCATACATCTAATGAGCTCCAATGTTGTGAAGGAAGAATTCCACACACTTGTTCAAGATACTTTTTTGAAACAATATGTTAAGGAGACAAATAGGCACAGGCTATTTTCGATCTAGTATTATACGATGAAAAAGAGCTAATTAATAACTTTATTGTAGAATAACCTTTAGGGAATAGTAGCCATAGTATGATAGCACTTTCTATTAATTTTGAAGAGAATGTAGTTCAGCATGATACTAAGGTCTTAGATCTAAATAAGGGCAATTTATGAAGGTATGAGCAGGAGGTTGGTTGCAGTGGATTAAGCAATACATTAAAATGTTTGGTGGTAGATGGGTAATTCTTTATATTTTAAGAATTAACACTTAGGTTTCTAAAGAATACATCCCTTCAAGGCAAAATTACTCAACAGGTAAAGTAAGATAGAGCCTTGAGTATGCAGACAAATTAAAAATGGTGTTAGATCAAAGGAAGATGTTTATAAAATTATCAAAGAATGATCAGGATTTCAGAATTCAGCAAAGGAGGACCTGAAAATTGATACAAAAGAGAAAATAGGAAGAAATGAGCAAGGAATATAAAAATAGAACATAACGATCTTCCACATATATGTGAAAACAAAAAGATTAACAGAGACAAATGAGGGTCCATTACCAACAGACACAGAACTATGAAGGGGAAATAAAGAAATTGCAAGCAAGCTAAATAAGCGCTTTGAATCTGTCATCATGGAGGCAGAAACAACGACTATCCTGCTTCTCTGAATAAGTTCATGTTACGACAAGTGTTTTGGAGGGATTTTCATTGTGATGCTAACAAGTTTTCTCACTGCATCTTACCAAATTCACATCATTATCTATCCTCTCCTCCCCCCTCCTCCACCCCGATGTTGTCTATCACATGTGATTCTGCCCTGATCATATCTTTCCCAGAACTCACCACTCAGTAGTTATCTTGAAACTCACCAGCACCTTTGTGTCCTTGCCATCTTTAAAAGCCTGTTGTACACCCGGACAAGGGCTGTCTGTCTGGAACTGTTTCTATCATTTACCCTGGACATGGCACACAAGGGATTAACAGCTGCATGGGCAGGAAGCTGGAGGTCCTGTTGGATATGGTGATGCAGACATGGGAATTCTTTTCCCTCAGGACCAGGAGTACAGACCACAGCACAGGATCATGCCAGCCTGACCTGAAGTTGCCACTAGACTTAAAGCAACCTCAGCCAACTGGAGAAAAGCACAGCACTGTAGGAAGCATGTTCATGACCATCCCCCAACTCCACCAGAATGAGAGCCACCATCTTCTCTCTGATACTTCACACTTTACCTCCAATACACCACTGACCTCCCACCAAGGCTCATATTCTATCACTTCATTTTTGCCCGAAAAATGTTCTTCAGGGAAGGAAGTCGGCCAACCTCATCCGCTGCAATGTGATGGATTCTTAACTGCCCTTTAAATGGCTTTGCAAGACTCTCAGTTGTACCAATCGCTATGGCGTCTCAACAAAACAATGAAACCAGATGGACCATCTGATTTCAACCTGGCCACCAGAAAAGACAACGGTAGAAACAGCCCTGTTGACCCTGCAAAGTTTTCCTGACTCACATCTGGGACCTCGTGCCAAAACTGGGAGAACTGTCTCACAGACTAGCCCAGCAACACCCTGACATAGTCATACATATAGAATCATACCTTACAGACAATATCCATTACCGTCCCTGGATATATCCTGTCCCACCAGCAGGACAGATCCCACAGAGGCGATGGCACACTGGTATACAGATGGGAGGGAGTTGCTCTGGGAATCCTCAACATTAACTCCAGATCCCATGAAGCCGCTTGGCATCAGGTTAAACACTGACAATGAAACCTCCTGCCAATTACTGTGTATTGGCCTCTCTTGGACGATGAATCAGTACTCCACCATGTTCAACAACACTTGCAGGAGGCACTGGGAGTGCCAAGGGTGAAAAATGTACTCTGGGTGGGGGATTTCAATGTCCACCACCAAGAGTGGCTCGGCAGCAGTACTACTGATCGAGCTGGTCGGGTCCTAAAGGACACAGCTGCTAGACTGGGTCTGCGGCAGATGGTGAGGGAACCAACAAGAGGGAAAAACATACTTGACCTCATGCTTACCAATCTGCCAGCTGCAGATGCATCTATTCATGACTTTATCAGTAAGAGTGACCACCGTACAAGTCTCACGGCGACAAAGTTCCACCTTCACATTGAGAATAATTTCCATCGTGCTGTGTGGCAATATCACTGTGCTAAATGGGAAGATTTCAAACAGATCTATCACCCAAGACTAGGCATCCATAAGGGAATTAACAGCAACAGAACTGTACTCCAGCACAATCTGCCACGTCATGGCCTGCTCTATCCCCCATTGAGCCATTACCATCAAGCCAGGGGATCAACCCTGGTTCAATGGAGACTGCAGGAGGACATGCCAGGCGCAGCACCATGCATACCTGAAGATGAGGTGTCAACCTGATGAAGCTACCAAACAGGACTACTTGCACGCCAAGCAGCATAAGCAATAAGTGATAGACAGAGCTAATCGATCCCACAACCAACAGATCAGATCTAAGCTCTGCAGTCCTGCCACATCCAGTCATGAATAGTGGTGGACAATTAAACAACTCACTGGAGGAGGAGGCTCCAACAATATCCCCATCCTCAATGATGGAAGAGCCCAGCACATCAGTGCAAAAAAAAAGGCTGAAGCACTCACAGCAATCTTCAACCAGAAGGACCAAGTGGATGAGCCATCTCGGCCTCCTCCAATGGTGCCCAGCACCACAGATGCCAGTCTTCAGCCAATTTGATTCACTCCACATGATACCAAGAAATGTTTGGAGGCACCAGATTGTGCAAAGGCCTCGATAACATTCTGGCAATAGTACTGAAGACTTGTGTTGCAGAATTGCTGCACCCCTAGCCAAGCTCTTCCAGTACTGTTACAACACTGGCATCTACCTGACAATGTGAAAAATTGCCCAAGTACGTCCTGTGTTAAAAAACAAGGCAAATCCAACCAGCCAGTTACTGCTCCATCAAACTACTCTTGATCATCAGTAAAATTATGGAAGGTATTATCAACAGTGTTATGAAGCAGCGCCAGCTCAGCAATAACCTGCTCAGTGACACCAGGTTTGGGCTCTGCCAGGGCCACTCAGCTCCTGACCTCATTACAGCCCTGGTTCAAACATGGACAAAGGAGCTGAATTACAAAGGTGAGATGAGAGTGACAGCCATTGACATCAAGGCCATGTTTGACCGAGTATGGCATCAAGGAGCTCTAGCAAAATTGAAATCAATGGGAAACAGGGGAGCAAGCTTTCTGCAGGTTGGAGTCAGGCCTGGTACATAGGACGATAGTTGTGGTTGTTGCAGGTCAGTCATCTCAACTCCAGGACATCTCTGCAGAAGTTCCTCAGGGTAATGTCCTAGGCCCAACCATCTCCAGCTACTTTTTCAATGACCTTTCCTCCATCATAAGGCAGGAAGTGCCAATGATTACACAATGTTCAGCACCAGTTCTGATTCCTCAGATACAGCAGCAGTGCATGTTAAATACAACAAGACCTGGATAATAGCCAGGCTTAGGCTGACAAGTGGCAAGTAACATTCACACCACACAAATGCCAGCCAATGACCCACTCCGATAAGAAACAATCTAACCACCTCTCCTTGACATTTAATGGTGTTACTATCATTGAAACCCCACTACCAACAACCTGGGGTTTACCATTGACGAGAAACTCAAATGGCTGCAAGAACAGGCCAAAAGTTGGGAATACTACAATGCGTAACTCACCTCCTGACTCCCTATAGTCTGTCCACCATCTACACGGCACAAGTCAGGAGTGTGATGGAATACTCCCCACTTGCCTGGATGGGTGCAGCCCCAACAACACTCACAAACCTTGAAACCATCCAGGATAAAGCAGCCTGCTTGATTGGCACTGCATCCACAAACACCCACTCCCTCCACCACCGATGCTCAATAGCAGCAGTGTGTGCTATTTTCAAGATATACTGCAGAAACTCACCAAAGATCCTCAGACAGTATCTTCCAAGCCCATGACAACTTCCATCCAGACAAAAAAGGCAGCAGATACCTGGGAACATCACCACCTGCAAGTGACCCTTCAAACCCCTTACCATCCTGACTTGGAAATATATCGCTGTTTCTTTTGTGTCAATGAGTCAAAATCCTGGAATTTTCTCGCTAAAAGCATAATTGATCAATCTACAGCATGTGAACAGCAATGGTTCAAGAAGGCAGTTCACTGCCACCTTGTCTTAGGAAACAAGGGATGGGCAATAAATGCTGGCAGCCAGCAACACCCATAAGTGAATATTAAAAAAAAAACGACCTCATCTGCTGTAACCTACCCCAACCCCTGACACAAGTAATTCTATATGTCATCAGTGCTGCCTATTCACACACCCGGGACTTCTCCCCACCTGTAACCAAAGTAATAGCTGTGCCACCCATTTCATCTCCCTTAATACCTGACTCTCTGTCTCTCATTCCAGGAGGAAAACAGCCCATAATAGGGCAGAAAGACTGGGGTTTGGCTGCCTGACATTCGTCACCTCACCCATTATGTGTTGAGAATCCTGAGTCTGAGGTGCCTAGTGGTTGACTGACTAAATCTATGCCTGTCAACTGGAAATGGAGGCTGCCTTTCACTTATTGTGCTGGGACCCCCTCTGACTTGACTAAGGCCTGTTGACAATCATGACAAGCTTCCTTCCTTTGTGTCTGGACTGAACAGCAATGCAAGGCAGAACTAATATTAGCCTAATATCACCTGCTGAGGGGGAAATGGGCAACAAGATGTAGCACTGCATTGCAAGAATACTGTGAGCATCCAGGTAGGCTCAGAGTGAGTGAGTACTATGACAAAGGATGAAGAGCCCAGAGCTACAGCCTGGTCCAGTCCATGAGTTGGGTGTATGTCCCTGAGCAGACAGTGTCCTTGCAGCAGTAGCTAACAATGACAATTGTTGGTGCAGCCCAAGGAGCACCAATGAAGTGCAGAAGAGTCTTGTAAGTGAGTGAGGTAGGGTTGATAGAGATTGCCACATATCAAATGTCACTGTCTGTAGATATGGGGCACTCAAGCAGCATGCCAGACATGTTGGTGCCCAGTGTTCAACGTAGCTGTCCTTTGGAGAAAGCTTCCAGCTGAATTCATCAGGTAACCTCTTTGGTTTCCATGTCAAATTTTGTTGACATCTCGCTTGTTCATTGAGATTGGGAAGATAGGAAGCTGAATATTAATGAGGTGAATTGGGCTGTCAGCAAAGCATTTGAACAATAGTAATCCTCCCGATTTGCCAACTCACCATGGCTGAGCAAGAAATGCATCACTCTGCTTGTAAAATGCATGCAAGTTGGGAAGAAATGCCCAGAATGTCAATATTGGCATCAATGGAATTTCATTTGATTCTGCCACAAATCTTATAATAGGCCATGTCACTCAGGATCCTGTAAGAGTCTGCCTAATAAGTCTCTCATCCAGAGAGGGTGAGGAACTGAAAATAAAATTGTGCTGATGAGGAAATAGCATTGGCGTAATTAATGGAACTGCAGTTGACAAATCCCCAGGATTTGATGATTTTCACGCGAGAGTGTTGGAAATAATGACTACAGAGATCATAGTTGAATTGGTGATTATCTTTCTGGATTCTTTTAATCCTGCAACACTGCCAGCAGTTTGTAAATATTCAAGTGTTACCTTAATCTTTAAGAATGGAGCGAGTGGGAAACATAGAGAGCTACAAATCTATCAGCTTAACATTGGTACTACGGTAAAATACTAGAACCTGCGATAAAAGATGTGATTACTGAATATTTAGAAAATAATTGACTTGGCAGATTCATCATGAAGGAGAAATTATACTTTGCAAACCCATTTGAAATTTTGAAGATTTTACTGGCAGTATAGGTTGGAGAAATCAGTGGGTGTGCTTTTTTGGATTTTTAGAATATTTTGATGGCGCTCCACACAGGAGACTAATAAACAAAATTAAAGTTCATAGGTTTGGAGGTAATATACGAGCATGAATTGCAGTCTGGTCAACAAGAAGAAAGTAGAGAGTAGAAATAAATGGGCAACTCTAAGGTTGGCAAGCAGTGATCAGTCGGATATTACAAGGAGCCCCAATCTATGCCAATGATTTGGGGCTCAAATGCAAAATTTCCAATTTAGTAAATGATAGGTAACTGTCAAACCCTGCTTTGTACAATTCTCGAGGATTGAGAACTTCAAAGATTTAGCAGCCTCTGAGTGAATAGATTCCTCCTTACCTCAGTCCTAAATGGTTTATTCTTAATTTGAGACGACTGACCAAAAAAGTAAATTCCTCAATTCTCCTGAATCTACTAAATTTCAAATCTTTAAATTGATTCTCTTTTAATGCTAAATAAAAATTACTACTCTGCGTGCAAGATACATTCCATGGAACAATATGATCAGTTGTTTCTGAAATGGATTTGTTGAGGATGGGGTTGGTGGGGGTGGGGAGGTGCAGATTGAATCTTCCAGAATGTTGGACATACCTTCCAGTCTCAGTTTATAGATCAGTAGTTTGAAGATGTCAGGCTTAATCTGGCAGGGCTTAATTAGAAGTGAAAAAGGCAACCAGAGGGCCAAAATATTGACACATCATTGACGTATCATTTAGTTAAGCCTAAATTAGAATTTTTTTATAACCAGTGGAAATGAATAGTTGTTTTTCCAGATCAAAAAAATGCTTACCAAAGTAATTGTAGAAGGAATGCATCAAATACTTATATTTGAATTAAAATACTGTAATTATTTGCCAGAAGTCACATAACACCAGGTTTTCGTCCAACAGATTTATTTGAAATCACGAGCTTTCGGAGTATAGTTCCTTTGTCTGGTGAAGTCTTCACCTGACGAAGGAGCTACGCTCTAGAAGCTTGTGATTTCAAATAAACTTCTTGGACTATAACCTCGTGTTGTGTGACTTCTGGCTTTGTCCACCCCAGTCCAAAATCGGCATCTCCACATCTTAATCATTTGCAGTTGCCTTCCCTGTATGAAGCATTGACATTTGCCATCAATTATATCCTTTGTGCCTCCTCAGTATTTTTCTGGTACTTTCAACACTAGGAGATTGTGATCCCAGCACCAGGATTTAAACTTCGAACTTAATTTGTGGGGTAATGCTGTTTAGCTTCGCTGTCTACATAGCTAGCGCATGATTCTTAACAGCAGCAACAGAGCAAGTTCAATGCCCTTTTCAGCAGAGGTAGACTTGGTTTCTAACTCTATGCCCTAGATCTGACAGTGAAAATCACTGCTGGGAAAAGGCAACAGCTTGAGATGAAATATCTGCAGATATTCAGTCAAGGAGCTGCCTTAATTGGACTGAATGCTGATATGATACCAATTTTAGATCAATGTTCTGTCCAGTAGTAAATAGGAGATACATACTGATCCTAACTTTCACATAAGCTATTTAACAGAGATACCATCTGTTCTGGGCAAAGTCCCAGAGCAAAATTTGAAGCAGAAAAATGGTAAATCAGCACGACCTAAAAAAGTGCAATAATGGTTGCACTTTGAAAGTGGTTAATTAGTTAGGAAGCATATTGCAAAGTCTCAAGGACCTGATCAGGTGATTTTAAAATACATCTATGTTTTCTGACACATAGGTGAACATTTAGCCACCTGTGTATGAGACAGATAACTGAAAATTAATCCTTGTCATTGTCGTGTGATAAATTCCTCCTTTTACCAAACCAGGAAAATGACTGTGCCACATTGGAACAGCAGTATGCCATCTCTGACATTGTGACACCATCTGGCATTCTGCAAAATCTGTGGTTCTAGGAAGATTGCAATGTTTGAAGATATCAGAGTATTAATTGTTGACATCTCAATGCATTTGAGAGGAAAGTAGCCTCTAATTATTACAATACCATCATTATTTATTATGTTACTTGTTTAATTATCCTACACAATTATTTCTGAATGAATGTATGTGATTCACACTTATTTCTAGTGGAGTTATTCCATAATGTTTCTCACCAGGTGAATTTACTATCCTTTGTTTAATTTTAGTATAATTGATTATTTTAATTATTCCACACTTTATAATAGCTATTACTATCATGTAACCCATAGCTGAGTCTTATTATGAACAATAATAAAGTTAAACACTATAACAGTTGCAGGCTCATATTTGGTACTATGTACTAAAAGTGGTTAATACAGGAAAATGTTATTCCACTGCAATATACCAAGTTAAGTATGTTTTATTCTGAGATATTTCCCTAGTCTGAATACCCTTGGGAGTGAGAAGATTTTATTTTCTTGTAAATATTATATTGCTTATATTTTTCTGGATTTTTGATTGAAAACAGAAATGAGAAAATAACAATTTTAAAAATCAACGGATTTTTTGAACCCTTAGTGAGCTTCCCAAAAGCAAGTAAATAAATACTGATGTCTTGAGAAAAGTCCACATTACAGAAGATGATATGCTGGCGGTCTTAAAAAACATAAGGTTGGACAAATGTCAAGGGTCTGATCAGGAGTATTCCAGGATGTTGTAGGACTCTAGGGAAGAAATTGAAGCGCCCTTAGGAGAGATATTTATTTCATCTACAGCCACGGGTGAGATACTGGAGGACTGCAATGTGGCTAATGTTGCACCTTTATTTAAGAAAGGCTGCAATGAGAAGCCTGAGAGCTATAGATCTTTGAGTCTGATTTCAGTGGTGAGTAAGTTGTTGGAAGGGATTCTGAGAGATCAGATTTACATGCATTTGGAGAGGCAAGAACTGATTGCCAGCATGGCTTTGTGCATGGAAAATCATGTCTCACAAACTCGATTGAGTTTTTTGAGGATGTGACCAAGAAGATTGTTGAGGTAGACCAATAGATGTTGTTTACATGGATTTTAGTAAATCCTTTGACAAGTCTCTGCATGGCAGCTTGGTTAGTAAAGTTACATCACATGGGATTCAGGGAGAGCTTGCCAATTGCATACAAAATTGGCTTGATGGTGGGTGGTGGTGGAGGGTTGTTTTTCAGACTGGAGGCCTGTGACTAGCGTTGTTCTGCAGGGATCAGTGCTAGGTCCACTTTTGTCTGTCATTTATATAGATTATTTGGATGACATTTTGGGAAGCATGATTAGTAAGTTTGTGGATGACACCAAAATTGGTGTTATAGTGAACAGTGAAGATTAAAATGAGATTTTGATCAACTGCGCAAATGGGCCAAGGAGTGGCAGATGAAGTTTAATCTGGATAAATGTGAAATGTTACATTTGGAAAGAAAAACAAGGACATGACATATACAATTAATGGTAGGGCCCTGGAAGTATTGTTGAACAGAGAGACCTAGGGGTTCAGGTACATAGTTAATTGAAAGTTGGGTCTCAGTTAGACAGGGTGGTAAAGAAGGCATTTCTGAAGAAGGGCCCCAAACTGAAATGTTAACTTTCCTGCTCCTCTGATGATGCCTGGCCTGCTGTGTTCCTCCAGCTCCACACCATGTTATCTCATTTGGCATAATTGTCTTCATTGGTCAGACCATTGAGTGTAGGAGTTGGGACACAATGTTCCTCTTGTACAGGATGTTGGTGAGGCTACTTTTGGAGTGCTGTGTACAGTTCTGGTCATTCTGCTATAGGAAGGACATTTTAAATTGGAGAGGATGCAGAAAAGTTTACAAGGATGTTACTGGGACTGGAGGGTTTGAGTTATAAAGAGAAGTTGCATAAGTTGGGACTTGTTTTACTGGAGCATAGCAGAGTGAGGGGTGACCTTACGGAGGTTTTTAGAATCATGAGGGGCATCAATAAGGTGAGTAGCAAGGGCCTCTTCCCTAGGGTGGGGAATTTCAAAACTAGGGTATATGTTTTTAAGGTGAAAGGAAAAGATTTAAAAGGGACCTGCAAGCATAGAGGTGATTAACGTTTGGAATGAACTGCCAGAGTAAGTGGTAGATGCAGGTGCAGTTACAACATTTAAACATTTGGACAGATACATGAATAAGACAGGTACTGGAAGGGTTTAGAGGGATATGGGCCAAATGCAAGCAAATGAGATGAGTTTAGTTTGGTCAACATGGACAAGTTGGACTGAAGGGTCTATTTCCATGCTGAGTGACTGTTTGACTCTAACTACCTGGCACTTATTGTAAGTGCTGTTTACACAGCTGATTATTCAAGTGGAAATCTGGTTACAGATGGGCTGGAGCCAGGGGTTTGTGCACAAGTGATGTTTTGGTCAGCAACATTGGTTGATTGATCTATGGATTAGTGACTAGTCATTGATGACAAAGTCCTACTGTCTGCCAACAACTATGTGGTTGGCTCCCAGGTAGATTCATATGAATGTTTGAAGCTAAAGCCATTGGATCTCTGGGAGAGAAAGAACTGTTTCACTCTGCAGTAAAATGAATTTCAAGTCTGAATTTAGCCAGTTTATCTTTGCTCAGCAATTGTTGTAACTTGTGGCTTTCAACCAGTGAACCAGAGAGTTCATAAGAATGAACTAACACCCTGTACCTTCTGCAAGCAAGTGAGAGTATCTGAAGGAGGAGAATCCAGGAGCAGCACACCCTGACAAGCCAAAAGGACCATCTAAGTGGTCACCAAACACAATTGAAATAACTTTCTTCTGCCCATAACGTCCATGTGTTCATTCCTGTCTGTATCCTTGTCTGCATGTTTGTGGGTGGATGGAAGATGTTAGGCCACACTGCACTTTGGGGACAGAGTGGTATTCCCTTACACAGGCTTCTCAAATGGGATGACACTAAGGACAGGTCCCTAAATAAGAACTGATTTTCAAATGTCCACCTGTATTTGCAATGGGCTTTAAAAATGATGCCTGTGCTAGGAATTCTGGAGGTCCTTGCTCTTGAATATCCTTCTATCACTGGCTAGAAGGTAAATCGGTCAAACAGGGTGCCATAGAGATGTAATACACAGATTTCAGGGAGTAACATGAAAAACCCTCCATGAACCTCACCAGAATTCAAACTTTGCTGATTTCTGGTAAAATTCAACCTGATGAAACCGTTACAGGATAATGAGAAAAATAAGTGTGATGGCTGAGATTACCAGCCTTTTTTTTGATATAAAGAAAAAGACTAAGCTTTGTCTCCACCACAGGTTCAGGGAAATGACTTGATTAGACATTATTCAGTCATAGGAATTAGAAAAGAGACATAAAAGAATCATAACATCTTTTAAAATGGTCACATATCAAAACACTTCAGAGATTCTTCTTGACACCAACATTGTCTCTGAAGTGAAAGTGCCAGTGTTGGACTGGGGTGGGCAAGGTCAAAAATCACATGACACCAGATTACAGTCCAACTGGTTTAGTTGAAGACACAAGCTTTCAGAGTGTCGCTCCTTTTTCAGGTGTCCTGAAGAAGAAATGAGACTTTGAAAGCTTGTATCTTCAAATAAGCATGTTGGGCTATAACCTGATGTCATGTGATTTGTGACATTGTCTCTGGAGAGTAGATATTCTAAATGGACAGATAATAAAGATATGAGGAAATGAGGTGTTCATTATCCATGGTATTTTCTAAGCTCTAATTTTGGAAAATTAGTGCAGAAAGCAATAGTCAATTTTTGGCTGCCAGCTGGTGAATAAACCTGAAATTATTACATTGGATATTCTTTCTGAAATGAAGACTTACTGAATGAGGTCTACAACAGGTGTATGGCATTGTGCATTGGTGCTAGTAATTCAATTTGGCACCATCTCTGTAAGTAAAGATAAATAGATATGAGAGGGAAGGGATACTTGTAAATATTTTCAAAGTAACCTGCTTAGAGATGCAATTACACACATCTAGAGCGGGCGAGATTTGAATCCAGGATATTTGTTTCTGAGATGGGGCATTACCATGGCACCACTACAACCCATGGAGAGACTGCTGTACAAAATGCAAAGTTAATTGCTGGTGAATGAGGTCTCGGCGATATCATTTAGTCGGAATTACAGGGAGTGAAGCCTGTGGAGGTGGTGATGAGTGAAGAATGAATTGTTTTTAATATGTTATGTGGGCATCATTGGCGAGACCAGGATTTGTCCCTTAATTGTCCATGAACTAATTGGGTTTCTACACCATTTCAGAGAGCAGTTAAGAGTTCAGAACAACACCGTGGGTTTGAACAGCAATTAATGATTATTATTGTTACGGAAATTAGGTGCTGAATTTTACGAAAATTTGAAGAAGTGTTCATTTTGGGGAGTTGCATGGAGATTTTCTCTCTATGAGCTCGAGTGAGTACAATTATCTGCTGTTCCCTTCATAATGTGTGCATCACTATCTAGCGCTCATCAGTGTGGAAGCACTCAAGCCTTTCTGCTCCTATGATGCTGCTTGGCCTGCTGTGTTCATCCAGCCCTGCACTTTGTTGTCTCGGATTCTCCAGCATCTGCAGTTCCTACTATCTCTGATTCAATCTCACCCAGAATTCACACCGGAAGTCAGATTGAAATCCCAGCTATGCACCAGGTCAAGCACTGCAGGCAGGAATTCCGCTTTACGGTACATGCAGTGAGAAGGAAACAGGAGAAAATTTCTCAGGCACAGAAGTGGCACAGGTGACATTTGTTTGCAAATGAATGCTCACATTCATAAATATTGCTAGTTTACATCATCAGATCAGGACCCATAATAATTTTAGCTACAAGAATTGACCTACACAGTAATTGTAATTTTAGCTACAAGAATCGACCTACATACATCATGTTAAAACACTGTCTGAGGTTCTGTACGGTGCGTGTGAGAGTAGTAAATGACATATAAATGAGCCACATTAGGTATTCATGAAATGAAATGAATGCAAATAGGTACTGTTCATTGGGTATAAAGTTGGTGCTTTTTTCTTGCCTCATGCCTTCCTCTATACTGTCAAGAAATGGATTTTTCATGATATTGCCATCTTTTCCCCCCAGTTGACTCTCATTCAGGGGCTGGGAAAATTCAGTCCTGGCTTTATATCCCAGGTTTGAATTTCCATTAGCTGTCTGCGTGGAATTTGAACTCACAACCCAAGGGTACCAACATGGGGTTCTGGATGAACAGCGCAGGGGCATGGCCCCTACATCAACACTTTGTCTGACAGGGTGGAAGGAGGGACTGAATCTTATACTAAAAAAAATTGAACAACCAACTTTTACTGGTGAATGGGAAATTGAATGTAAGGGGGAAAGATCTATCTCAATTATACTGGTTTAGGAGATTAATGCTGTAATTTTGATCAGAAATAAAATAACTTCTCTCATCATTTATAAATATAAAACCTACCGAAAAGTACTCAGAGACTGAGTTCCTGTAAGTCTCTGCTAGCAAGGCTGCAGATACCAGTGGTAAAAGTAGCTTGCAGGGTTTCACATTCAACCTTTACTCTAACCTGTAAAGGATTACTTGGGGACTGCTGAGGCAGTACCTGAGGAGGAGTGTCAGTGGCTCAATTGAGCAGCCCTCCCAGCTTGACTTCATTCCAGCTCCCACTATGACCCAATTCCACCAGTACCTTTGCTATTGTCTATCAGTCAGCTGTCACCCAACACTGGGATGGTGCAATCTGTAAAAAATAAACAGGTCCTCCAGACGCAGAGCTGCTCAAGGTTGACCTTCTAGTCCATCTGCAGTTTACCCCAATGGAAGTCAACAGAGCAGTTTCCACCAACCATGCTGCAGGCACCAGAGTAACATTGTGTAAGAGAATTAATGCACCCATTTATTACCCAGAAGAGGAGGAATTTTTTCTCTCAGAGATTAGTGAATCTGTGGAATTCTTTACCTCAGAGGGTTGTTAAAGTTGGGTCACAAGTTTGAGATACACAGATGTTTAATCATAAGGGAATCATGATGGAAAAAGCAGGAAAGTGGAGGTGAGCATTATCAGACCAGCCATGATCTTATTTCATTGTAGAGGAGACATGTTAGGCTGAATGATCTAATTCTGCTCCAATAACTTATGGTCCCTACAGCCTCTGCTCTAACACCCAGTCGTGTTCAGTTGCAAGTTGAATGTATCCATGTCTAGTAGCCACCAGATTGCATAGAATCTTGAAAATCAAGAAAAAGACCTTCTGCACATTCCTGTCAACCTTTGCAACTTTTAAAAGAACCAAACACTTGTAGAACAGCCGGAAGAAATCAGTTCAGTAATTATTCTGAAAGCATATGAGAATCACTTTAAAGAATACTGATGGGGGGCACTTGTTGCTGCTTAACATTTATTTGCCTATGTATAGCTTCTGAATGGGGTGGGGGGGGAGCGGGAGGGGGGGATGCTTTGTCAAATCACTGATTGACGCTAGCCTGCTCTGCATATTTCCTTTGGGCATGAAGCATCATGTGCTAACACGCTCAACTAAATGGCATCCAGTCTTTTTTGCAAAAGAAGTTCATCCATGTACACAGCATATCACTTTGCAATCAAAATAGTATCCAAACAATGGACACTACCAAGTTTTTATGACATTAAAGACACTTTGTAATTACAAGTTGTTGATTTCATGTTAGTAAAAGCAACCATTTGCAAGGTGGAGGAATTTGAGAAAATATTTTCCATTCATGTATTTCAGAACTTGCTTTCCTCCACCACCGATATTTAATTAATGGTTAGAAAAGTCACTATTCATGCTCAAAGAAATAAAAACCTAGTTTTTTGTGCTAATGTCATACTGTCATAATGTCATCAAATGTACAGACTCTTTAGGGTTTCACATGGTCTAGAATGTGTGAGGGTGCTGACCTTCTCTTCTAACAAGAGTTTGAGTATAGTAAACAGTTTGTTGTTTTTTTTTGCCTACCTACAACTAGCTATAGATTATAAGCGTCTGCTTCACATTACAACAAAGACCACTGGGAGAACATATTCTGAGGTCTGCCTCCCATGAGATCCTACTTTAATTTCTCACCAAGTCCTCATGACATTACCACAGCTGCTGCTATCAAGTATTAACCCTATGCGACAACTTCCAGTTTCATAAATGACATCTCCCCCAAGTTAGTTTTCTAATTATTATTATTTTATGTTTGTTTGTTTAATTACATTTACCACCACCCCATTTCACCTCAAATCTTTGACCTTGCAAATTCAAACAATCTGGAAGTCTCACGAATTTCCCTGAGCATGTTCTCTTCAGGCTAGGAGAACTAATAGCTTGTTATGTAGAAGGTAGTCGTCTTGTACTGGCTTCCTTATTCTCTGCAGTCTTACGTTTTCTTTTGAAATGAAATGTTTTCCATTTCTTCCACAGAGGATGTCATCCCTGTTAGAACTGGAACCTTTTTCTTTGCACTAATGTGAATCTTTGGACATTGTTCATTTCTTCTTCAGGGTATTTTCATAATAATGTATGCACCATGTCTTCAATTTGTGTCAGTGTATTTTTTTTTCAGTCTACATGCATTTCTGTTCTGAAACATGTAGACTTTATACTTTAATTTGTAGATTAGTTTGGACCCTCAGCATTTGAATTATTAATGAAATCAATTTGTTCACTTCCTCACTCATTCCCTGAATATTCCATCCAGTTTAATGTGATATCCATTATGGTTGTTGGGGATTCTTCATAGAATGTAGGGAGGTCAGAAAATCTACTCTCTCTTCCTAGTCATCTCAGCATCTAGTATGTGACTTGAATTTGTCATAGTGTTTGCTCACTGTGTTACATTGTAATCTGACTCAGTTTAATTGTAGATCCTTCATTTGTCTTGAATGAATAGCTTTTCTTTCACTGGGCACCTTTTTGTTTGCCTTTCATCTTAAAGTTAGTTGATGGTTGGACTAAAACCTCTTCGGCTTACATAGAAGTGTAAAATATTTCCACCAACCAGTTTGGGCAAAAATTTCCATTTCATTGACACTATGAAAGAAATTTCTTATTCCAACATAATTAACCTCAAGGGATTTTACATTTCATAAAGGTTCCTTCTGAGCTTTCAGAGCCCTGTGAATTCTTACATCAGCTGTTCCTTAACTAATTGTGGTTTATAAGTCTGTTTCTCAACTGGCTATGCTTTGAGCTTTTCTCATTTATTTCCTTCCAGATGTTGAATTAGGTAGCATCAATTGCTATACTCCTACCCATATGCAGGATTGCATTCAATTGTTTATCGACTGATTTAGCATCAAATTTAGAAGCTATTCCATATGTCAAAAATTCTTTCCTCCAAGATGTCCGATGCTATGTTCTACTTGGCCCACTTCTGCGATTAAATCTTCCTGGCAATGTTATTTCTCAAATCATTGGTTCTTAACATAATTAGGTAATTTATCTGTTTAGAAGGTTTTTCCTTTTGTAGTACTGATGGTTTTCCCATGTTTTGCAACTGTTAATAGAATCCCTCCAGTGTAGAAGCAGGCTGTCCAGCCTATCAAATCCATACTAACCATCTGAATAGCATATCACCCATACCCACTCCATCTCTGTGACCTTGCATTTCCCACCTAACCCACCTAGCCTACACATCCCTGTACACTATAGGCAATTTAGCATAGCCAATCTACCAAACTCTGCACATTTTTGGACGGTGGGCGGAAACTGAAGCACCAGGAGGAACCCCACACAGACATAGGGAGATTTTGCAAACTTCTTACAGATAGTTGCCTGAGAGTGGAATCGAACCCGGTCCTTACTGCTGCGAGGCAACTGTGCTAACCACTGAGCCACCATACTGCCCCCCACTCCATCTGTGATGTATCCAATCTGATTGTTATGTCCCTCTAAGCCTTACTGTCTCAAGTATTTTCCATTTTAAATGTAACAACACCATTTATCCCAGCCTGTGGTAGCAGATTCCACACTGAACTACTCACTGCATAAAAAAGAATTTTCTGAATTTCTTATTTTTATTCTGCAAGGGTTTCCCTCACTTTGTAGCTTTCGTGGAAGGTTTTCTGTCTTTCATGGCCTTAAACAGCATGGGATCTGAAAAGAAAATGTATGTTAGACGAAAATAGTTTCCCACTTTGAATGAGTGGGTTTGTGACTTTCTTGGCTCTCCACTCCATGGTCATCTCTTGGCCCTGTTAAGTTTGCATGCATAACTTGCTTTGTCAGACTGAGTTGCTGCATTACTTAAAGTTTCCCTTTGTGCCAGGGATATTTAGTTTTGACTCATACAGTCTCCGATGTTTGCTCACATGATTAAATTAATAAAAACTGAAAGAACTGCGAATGATGTAAATCAGAAACAAAAACAGAAGTTGCAGGAAAAGCTCAGCAGGTCTGGCAGCATCTGTGAAGAGAAATCAAAGTTAACGTTTCAGGTCCGGTGACCCTTCCTCAGGACAGATTCATACTTGGAATTATTCCCATAGACCACCAGCTTGGGGTGCAACTTATACTAAACTGCAGATTTCTTCTGTTCCAATGCTTCTCTTGGCAGGTTCTCTCAGCAGAAATACTTTCTGTGCCATTCTGCAAAGAGTTCTTTAGTATTAAGAGCTGCCATGAGGTCTTATAGGATTTTCTGGACTCAGCAACCAACAGCATGTGTTTTGTTTGAAGCCTTTTGGGTTACAACATTGGCATCATTAGGACTGGTGCTGCTGGATTTATTCTTCAGATTCCACGCTGAACACCACAATGTGTAGATTGCCATCCATATCTTCTAAGCATGTAATTTCTTTTGGGGTTTATGTGGCCTAATGTGTGTGATGGTAACCACCTTTTGGTCTAATGAAAATAGTTTTATAAAAGAAACAAGATGTGGTTTATTGTATTATTGCAATTATTTGGAGGTCACAGTGATTCAGTGGTTAGCATTGCTGCTTCACAGCACCAAGGTTCAATTCCACCCTCAGGTGTCCGTCTGTGCGGAGTTTGCATGTTCTCCCCGTGTCTGTGTGGGTTTCCTCCGGGTTCTTGTTTTTCTCCCACAGTCTGAGATGCGCAAGTTAGGTGGATTGGTCACGTTCAATTGCCTATTATGACCAAGGATGTGCAGGCCAGATGGATTAGCCATGAGAAATGCAAGGTTACAGGGATGGGGTAGGGGATTCGGTCTGGGTGGGATGCTCTTTAGAGGATTGGTGTGGACTTGATGGGACAAATGGCCTACCTCCCCACTGTAGGGATTCTACGATAAGGATAGGCTCTATTTCTTAAAACAAAACTATTGGGAGAATATAGACTTTGTGTCTTTCTCCCTTTAGATCCTGCTCTAATCTCCCTCTAAGTGCTCATGATATTATCTCAATGGATAGCTCTTATTGCATTCAATCAAGTTATTAAACCTTCCATATCCTTCCAAACATGTATACAACAAACCCTGAGGACATAATAGAAGATTTTGCCCACAGGGTATGCAAAAGCAGCTAGAAAATCAATCTCATCAACCATCTTAATTTTAAAGAATTCATTTTCAAAAGATCATTGCAAACCATGGCTTCACATTGTGGGTGGGGAAGGAAAGTTTAGAAGTAAGTGCAGACAATCTCTCTTCAACTATGTTGAAGATTATTGTGAGAACTGTGTTCAGTGGGTGCTTGTTTACCAACTAGATCACTGTGATTTTATTGAAGCCAGCAATATTTGCACTTCTCCTTTACCCCAGGCTAAAACCTCTAGTACTGTGTTTATATTTTAGCTCCCAAATAGAGTCAAACTTTGAAAGAGGAACTCATGCTGCGTATTGAACATCTTTTCCCCTGTCAATTCATTTTCCACTTCACTGCAAAAATAGAACCACTACCCATATTGTATAAGCTTCTGAAAAACCACTTTGCTTGAAGACATGAGATTTTGTCTAATTACTGCATTGTTTACATAAATGATGGCACAAACAATAGGCCAATCAACTTCAATTAGCTATTCCTATGTTGATGCTCCATCCATGAAGCATCCGATCTGATTAGTAGATCCCTCTCTGTCTTACTCCCTCATGTATTTTCCAATTTAAATGCATCAACACCATTTACCTCAGCCTTTCGAAGTGGACTCCACATTGAACTACTCACTGAGTAGAAAATAATTTACTGAATTTCTTATTAATTTTATGCGTGGCTATTTTTGTTAATCATTCTTAGTTTTTTCCGTACATGATTTTTTTGTTCCTCCCTGTCTTTATGAGTTTTGACACCTCATGTACATTATATCCCTTCACCCAATCTGGTCTCCCATTAATACCCTTTCTAGTTTCTCTCTTTGCAATTGGCAACCAATTTCCAGAAGATTTCATTGTGTACATAGTCTCCGATAACATCTTTTTTTAAATGTTGGATTCGTCTTCTTTCCTCAACAATTCTCCTTCAACTAAAACCTTGTCCAAAAGTTAAATACTGTGCCTGTATCTAAGGTGACTTGAGGATCCTTAGAGGGCTATTTATTTTTAATTCATTCACAGGATTGTGGGCATCATTGGCTAGTCCAACAGTTATTGGCTATCCTAACTGCCAGAGGACAGCTAAGAGTCCATCACTTTTCTTTGGGTCTGGAAACATATGTAGGCAAGACAAGGTAAGGATAACTGTTTCCTTCCCTAAAGAATATTTATGAACAGATGGGTTTTTCAAACAATGGGTTTTTCTTAGTCATCATTAGACTCTTAATTCTAGATTTTGCTTTCTGATTTTACCACCTGTAATGGCAGGATTCAAAACTAAGTCTCTAGGGTCTCTGGATTAGCAGTTTAGTGATAATACCTTCCCTGATTAGAGTAACATAACAATGTTCTCATCTAATATCAATGCTCCATCTTCTACAATATCTTTCTCACTCTATTATATCCCTTTGCGAGTCTTTCTCTTTCACAATATACTGCGTTATGTACTACTCTGAAATTCTCTGTCTTGGCCAACTCATTCAGTTAGCCCTTTCAATTAAAATTCATGTCAGTTCCTCTTCAGAATTCTCATGGTCTTCCCTCCTAATCTCTTCAGCTTCATTCGTGCCCTGTGAAAGGTAAAGTTAAAGTCACCATTGTCCAAGCAGGTCATAGGGATGTTCTCTCGTTGGAGAGAGACGACTGGTGGTGGTTTAAACTGAGGGTCACTATGCCTCAGATGAGGGGAGAAGTTGAGAAGGAGAGTTCCTCATGGTAACCTCAACCAGTGCAAGAATTGAACCCACGCTGTTGACCTTACCCCGCATTGCAAGCCAGCCCTCCTGTACTGTGAGGTCAAATGTTTTAAACACTATTTCCCAGGATGTGCAACTTTCTCTGTTATTGCATTGCAGGATGCTATCAATAAAATAGTTTTGTGAAGCTGTGTTATTGTGTCTCAAAGGTGATGAGTGAGCATGTGATTATGCTCTTGAGGAATTTCATTATTGCGGTGTTTTAATGTTTTCTGTGTAGTATTTTTAATGTTACATATTTGTGACCAATACATTACTCTTGCCCAGTGTGGTTATTAACCCTGATGAATGGGGAGCAAAGGATTAACTCTAACAATACTTATTTCACATGTGTGTAAAGAGAAAAATCATGGTGATGCCAAATCACATAGAACTGGTACCGAGTTTGCAGAGCTCTAGAGGTTTCCTCTCTCACCATCTCCTGTAAATGATGTCTATATTTATAGAGTGATAGATTCAAACAACATGGAAACAGACTCTTTGGTCCAACTTATTTGCCTGTGTTTGGCCCATATTTCTCTAAACCTTTCCTATTCATGCCCCTGTCCAAATATCTTTTAAATGTTGTATATGTACCCACCTCTACCACTTCCTCTGGCAGCTTATTCTATACAGACACCACCCTCTGTGTGAAAAAGTTACCCCTTAGGTCTCTTTTAAATCTTCCTCCTCACACCTTAAACCTTTGCCCTTAAATAAATTCATAAACCCTTGCAACTTTAAGAATTAAGAACCTAATCCTAACCTGAGTGATGAGAGAGAGTGAAATGTATTTTGCAGATAACAAATGCTCTCCTTATTTTGCAACCATCTTGTCTAGATAACCATTCTGTTGTCTAAGACTTAATGAAGGTTATGGATGTTTGCTGTCACATTTGCAGACTACCTTCTATTTACAACCCAGCCATGGTCTGACTATATCAGAGAGTAGAAATAATCAGAAAATATATCACGATTTGAACTGAAATCAGATGTGAAAAAAGACACTCTTTAAGAGAGATGGTGCTGTTAAAGGGTGTTTGAGCAACATATTTTACAATGTGATGGAATCATTCTTTTTGTATCCATTTTGAATTGAGAATGCCAACAAGCTGTGAACTTTGTAACATATAGGAAACTTTGTGTTCAAAAATACATAGTAGTTACTTTCGATCCTGCCTTACAGTGGTGGTAGAGTTTGTTGCAATGTTTACAATAGATCATTCAACACTACACAATACAATACAGCACAGGAACAAGCCCTTGGCCCACCAAGCCTGCACCAATTCCCAATCCTTATTTAGACCTGCTCCTTATTGCCCATGCAAGGCTTCTATCCCTCTGCTCACCTCCTGTTCATGTCTCTATCATGATACACCTTAAACATTGCTAATGCTTGTTTCCACCACCTTCACTGGCAGTGCATTCCACGTATGCACCAACTTCTGGGGGAAAGATTTTACTGTGCTTCTCCCCTAAACATTCCCCCTCAACTTGAACCTGTGCCCTCTTGTAGTTAACCTTTCCATCCTGGAAAAAAGCCTTTGACTAAACCCTTTCTATGCCTCTCATAATTGTGTAGGCCTCCATCAGGACACCCCTCAGCCTCTATCTTTGCAGCAAAAATGATTACATTTTATCCAACCTCTTCTCGTAATTAAAACTATTCAATTCAGGCAACATCTGCACCCTCTTCAAAGCATTTGTTTCCTTCTGGTAGTGTGATGACCAGAATTACATGCAATATTCCAAATGTGGCCTAACTAAAGTTTTGTACAGCTGTAACAGCTGCCAATATCTATATTCAGTGCCCCAGTTGATGAAGGCAAGTGTGCCATATGCCTTCTCGACAACCTTATCCAACTGTGTTGCCACTTTCAGGAATCTGTGGACCTCTACACCCAGATCCCTCTGTATGTGAATGCTCCTAAGGGTTCTACCATTTGTTGTATAATTCACACTTGAATTTAAATACTTCAAGGGTCACTGAAGAGCAGGTCAAAGGTCACAATGAATTGTAGTTAGATGACAGAAGGAGATGGAAGCAGGCTCCATTCAAAAAGTAAATTGTTTCGTTAAACTATTGAAAAGTCATGTGATTGACACTGCTGGGGGTTAGTTGAAAGTAAAGAGTATTCAGAATTCAGGAGACATTCTAGAAATCAATCAGTAGCTACGTGTTAGAGTTAGGACTTAGAAGAAACTGCATGCTAGCAATTGCAGCAGAGAGCGGGGACTAAGTCTAACTGCCATAATTTCTTGGGGCAACTTGTCAAGATGAGCGATCAAGCAAAAAGATGCCAGCCAGTACTAGTTTGGTGAAGATAACTGCCTGCGAAAATGTTGAATTTATGTTTGAGACTAGGTGCTGGAGTGTGCTTTCAAGAAATTCGGAAAATGTTGTCCCACAAAAAGAGTTTGAGCTACTGGGACATGAGACAGTCCTTGACTGGGCAGCTTCTGTGGAGTGAAAAGCTAGGTCTTTGTAAGAGAAGAAATGAGAATCCCTTGTAAATATTTAATGAGATATGCTGACCTAATGCCTGGGAAATTGCTGAGGAATCCATGTGATCTACCTTAACAGCAGTTACTATTATTGTGGGGTATTTGACTCCTCTTTATTTCAGGTTTATTCCAGATGTTTGAATGCAAGTTAATATATATAAAGTATATATTCTAACTTTGAATAGTAAAGTTTATTGCATGGTCAAAACCACAAAATCTTGTGGTTTTATTTTCTTTGTAAAACACCTTGTTAGTGCTGCCCATGGATGAAGCAACAAAATGGCTGATTGTGGTTCTCAGTTGACATAAAATGGCTGAGGAAGATTTTTAGCTGTGATAGCAGCTTCTGTAGTGCTTCTGTTCTGAGGAAGGGTCACCGGTCCTGAAACATTAACTCTGATTTCTTTTCATGGATGGTGCCAGACCTGCTGAGCTTTTCCAGCAATTTCTGCTTTTGTTTCTGATTTACAGCATCTGCAGTTGTTTCAGATTTTAGCTTCTGTCGTTTGCTGTTTGAGGTTAAACAATAAGCTAGAGTTATTGTAGCCTTCATAGAAGAAGCATATTCAAGCTAACAAGATCAAAATAACACACAAAGCATCTTGTGAAATGCAAACAATGGATCCTGTTGAAACAGAAGCAAATGCAACGACTTGTATGGAGACAGCTTGATAAGGAACATCGTTAAGAAATCGAAGCCCTATTCAGGTGAACCCACAGTTTGACATTTGACAGGGGATGGAAAGGATTTGATTTGATTTGATTTGATTTACTATTGTCACAAGTACATAGCTACAGTGAAAAGTTTTGTTTTGCGTGCAGGACAGACAGATCATACCATACTTAGTACACAAGGGTAATAGAACAGAGTGAGGAATACAGTGTTACAGCTACAGAGAAGATGCACAAAGTGTGAGATCAATATTAAATTTAAAACTTGAGAGATCCATTCAGAAGTGTAATCCATACTCATGGACTTCAGTAGGCAATAGGTGTGCCGGTTCATCTATGGTTTCCAGTTGGGGACCATTCAGATTAACTTCTTTGGCACGGAGTCTTCTTACAGACTTAGAACTGAGTTTTAAAAGAGCAGAATGATTATAAGATATGTACAAATAAGATCTGCTGTAGGCAGCTCAGAAAAATTCATCATGCTTTGGTGCCATCCTGGACCAATTTGAAGGGACTGATCTCGTGAAAAACCCCGGATAATTATAGTTGCATGTTATAAAATATACAATACTTAAGTGGAGTATTAAGTATACAGACATTAAGGATTTAACTACATCCCTGTTGATATTCAGTCTGAGGTAGCTAGAAAAGGTCTCCTTCCTATTAGCAGAGGTTATCGCAGGAGCCTATATACTTTGGAATGTAACTGTATAAGATGTATTGTGAAGGCCCAAGGATTAGTGATGGGGAAGGCTGGTGAGATCATGGGACACTCTAAAGCTGATCAGGCAATCACATGATTAACCTGATTGGATATATATCCAATCGATTAATGATATGATTGGTTTGTAACAATCAAAGACGGGCTCCAAGCAAATGTATAAAATTAGGTAGATATTTTGTTCATAGAAGAAGCCCTAGACTGCACAGAGGCTTTCTCCCCATTGGTGTAAATCAATAGACTCCGTGGCAACCTGAGTGTCAAGCGATTCATTTCGTCATTCCACCCCAACAACCTGGACCTCACAATGTTTTAAAAGGAAACATTACTGATCCCTAGACAACAAGGTGCAGGGCTGGATGAACACAGCAGGCCAAGCAGCATCATAGGAGCAGAGAGGCTGACGTTTTGGGCCGAGACCCTTCATCAGAAAAGGGGGAGGGGAAGGGGGTTCTGAAATAAATAGGGAGAGAGTAGGAGGCAGATAGAAGAGGGATAGAGGAGAGGATAGGTGGAGAGGAAACAAACAGGTCGAAGAGGCGGGGATGGAGCCAGTAAAGGTGAGTGTAGGTAGGGAGTTAGGACGGGGATAGGTCAGTCCAGGGAGGACGGACAGGTCAAGGGGGCGGGATGAGGTTGGTCGGTAGGAGATGGAGGTGCGGCTTGAGGTGGGAGGAGGGGATAGGTGGGAGGAAGAACAGGTTAGGGAGGCAGGGACGAGCTGGACTGGTTTTGGGATGCAGTAGGGGGAGGGGAGATTTTGAAACTTGTGAAATCCACATTGATACC
>NC_063359.1:8671509-8727827 GCF_021869965.1 Rhincodon typus
GGACAAGGGAGTCACGGAGAGAGTTGTCCCTCCGGAAAGCAGATAAGGGTGGGGAGGGAAAGATGTCTTTGGTGGTGGGGTTGGATTGCAGATGGCGGAAGTGTCGGAGGATGATGCATTGGATCCGGAGGTTGGTGGGGTGGTACGTGAGGACGAGGGGGATTCTTTTTTGGTTCTTATTGCATGGATGGGGTGTGAGGGATGAGGTGCGGGAGATGTGGGAGACACGGTTGAGGGCGTTCTCGACCACCGAGGGGGGGCAGTTGCGGTCCTTGAAAAACGAGGACAACTGAGATGTACGGGAGTGGAATGCCTCATCCTGGGAGCAGATGCGGCGGAGGCGAAGGAATTGGGAATAGGGAATAGCATTTTTGCAGGAAGGTGGGTGGCTAGTCATATTGTATCATAAATCTGGTCATCTAGTCCTAGGTCATAACACTATGCAACCAAACTTTGATTTCCTGTAATTGTGACACTTTGAACTGTCCTGAATTACCTATTTCCTCGGTCTTTATTCATTGCAACGATCTTTGTATAATCACTCACTTCTTTTTCAATAAACATTTGCATCCATTCTGAAACTGCTTATCAAGCTGTGTAAATAAAACTTGAATCCAAAGCATTCTGCTTCTTTGTGAATGGAACTCCAAACTACAGCAGAGTAAATTTAGCTATGCTGCATATTGCATTTTTTTTAAAATGGCATTTGTCTGTGATGAAAAACCTGAGAAAATGCATAATAGCTATATTGTTAATTCTTCTGTCTATTATTTATTTAGTTCAGAGAATGCAACTTGAGTGTATGTGTTATATGGAATGCTGAAGCATGATCATTTGTGTTAAATTATAGTCATTTTCTGACAATGTAACATTACCCCGTGATGTGCTGTGGCCTTTCTTATCATTTGTATTGTTTATAACTCCCAGATTAATGAAGCACACAACATACCCTTAATGTAATATGCAAAGCACTTGAGTTTGCTGCCGATATGGTTCCTAAGGGAGGAAGATAATGAGGGGGTTTACATTACTTTCATCGTTCTTAATTGGTCATGGCAGCAAATAGTTTGAAATTGTAATTTTTATTATTAGTTATGAGCAACCCTCCCAAAATACATAACCTTCAGCAGATATTTTCATCCAGCTGTTGATAAAATTGGTGGTGAAAATGATTTAATTTGTCAACACATAACGAAGGATGTGCCAACTACCAGCAGTTGAGTATCTTCATAAAAAACAGCCTTTTAGATTTTATATCACTGAAGTGTAGGAATAGACAAGCCTTTCCTAATGCTAGTGAAGTTTGTCAATAATGTTAACAATAATAATTACCATAATTTTGGTCTTATTCATTCATGTGATGTGCATGTCATTGATCAACAATTATTGTCCATCCTCCATTGCAATGGAGTGATTGGTGGTGAAGTGCCTTTCTGAGGAAAGCTGAATGGCTTTGTTGGATCATTTCAGAGAGCAGCAAAGAACTAACCACATTGGTATGGGTCTAGACCTGACCAAGCATGGATGGTAGCTTTTCACCCTTCAAGGATATTAAAGAATCTGGTTGGGATTCTTATGACAAATGCATACTTTTCTGTCCACCATTGCAGATGTAAGTATCCATTTCATTTACTGATTTTGAATCCCCAGTTGCGATGGTGGAAGTTGAGCTTATTGGCAGCGCCCAGAAGTTCAGTCTATGTTAGAACTAGAGAGAGGTGGCTCATGAAAACGATGAAGCTACCTGTTCTGCTGACACCTCACTAATGATGACGATATCAGTGATTTTAGCTGACGTGTCTTCTGGCCCCATCCTCCAGGGATGTAGGCAATCAATCGAGCTTGTCTTTCTTAACCAGGGATTAGGAATGCTGTCTAGGATTTTTGAGACAGCCTCCAGTTTCCCAATGCAACAAGAGGCAAAGAAATTGCCTTGAATCAGCTACCCAGTAAGAGGCAGAGGGTCCAGTACTTCTGTCAGGCTCACTTTCCTTGCCTGATAAATGGATCACCCTGTTTGTCCCTGTATCCCACTCCAACTGTGGTGCTTCTTTACTCATTTTTGTTCTTAAACTTTTTGAAATGAGACTGAGATGGCCCATTATTTTAGGAAGCACTATACTGCAACAACTTGTGCTGCTGTTACTGGGAGTATTTCTCAAGCTGGAAAACTAATTGACCCTACACTCCGTCTTTGGACAATGAACATTTCTCCCTTCTAACAAAGGCAGACATCAGAAAATTTTGGCATCTTTCAGTTTGCCACTGGAGACAAGTTTGGGACTTGGGACTTGAGTGCCAGCACGACTCCTGTTTCCCACCTGTATGGGAAAATTCAGCCCGAATCTCTTTCTCATTATTCCGAGCTTCATCTTTCTAAAGGCCAGCAATCATGTCTGGAAATAATTCAAAACGTTGAGTTAGATGTCTGAACTTAGTGTCATCCTTGGTTCAGTGAGGGGACTGGATAGAGTAGACAGGGAGAAACTGTTCTCACTCATAAAAAGATCAAGAACCAGAGATGCACAGATATAGAGTGACTTGCAAAAGAGAAAAATCTTTTTCACTCAGCGTGTAGTTAGTGAATGGAATGCACTGTCTGGAAGTGTGTTGGAGGTAGGTTCAATTGAGGCATTTAAGAGGATATTGGATAATTATTTGGATAGAAATAACATGCAAGGGTATGGGGGAAATGCAGAAAATTGGCAGTAGCTATCAATCATTTGAAGAGCCAGTGCAGACATGATTGGCTGAACCACCTCCACATGTATCATAACACTTCTGCGATAACATTCTTTCCGTGAGATGAAAGGTCGTGGATTCATATCCCATCTAGAGTCTTCATATGTAATCCAGGCTGATATCTCAGTACGGCATTGAGACACCACTGAACTATCACAGATGCTGTCTTTTCTTAAAAAAAAATGAAATATTGAACATATTGCTAAAGGAAAATGCTGTTGCCAATATTTGAAATAAAAACAGAAAATGATTAGCACTTGGGATTTATTTGTAGACAGAAATGTAACCAAAATTTCAGGCCCTTGATTTTTTATTAGAATTCCGTTGAAAAGCCATAACACCTGAAACATTTAATCGGTTTCTATCGCCACTAATGTTTATATATACAGGCTATCCGACACAGAAATAAGCCAAGCCAGTCTATTGGTGGTGTCTGTGCTCCACTCTGTGTTATTTGAAATATTGTGAGCAGTTTTGTATCTAAGGAAGGATGTGTTGTCCTTGGAAGAGTCAGAGGAGGTTTCCAGGAGTGAGCTTGGGGATGAAAGACTTGTCATATGAGGAGTGGTTAGCACTCTGGGTGTATACTCGACAGAGTTTAGAAGAATGTGGGGGATCTCATTGGAACTTACAGAATACCGTGAGGTCTTGATAGAGTGGACGCGGAGAAGACATTTCCATTAGTAGGAGAGGCTAGGGCCTGAAGTCACAGTCTCAGAGTGAAGGGACAACCTTTTAGAACTGAGAAGAGAAGGAATTTCTTCAGCTAGAGAGCGGTGAATCTGTGGAACTCTTCGCCACAGAAGGCTGGAGAGGCCCAGTCACTGAGTGTATTTCAGCCAAAGGCAATTAGGTTCTTGATGAATAAGGGAGAAGACAGGAGAATGGGGTCGAGAAGCATATCAGCCATGATTGAAGGGCAGTACAGATTGATGGGCTGAATGGTTTAATTCTGCCCCTATATCTTATGGTCTTACGGTCACTACAGCCTCGTCCCATCTTTTCCAAATAATCAACACTCTCGTGCGGTATAAATGTTAATTTTCTCCTGGAGTTGATAATCATGTGAATTATATTCATGAGTCTATGATACAAAGCTTTGGCAAAACATGTCTTTTTCTCAGCAGTACTCAGGTTTTGTACCAACAGTTGAATATGGCAAGGTGTTAATCCATCCTCCTTCGTCAATGAATATAAAAGACTGTATGACAATACTTAAAGAAGAGCAGGACCTTATCCGACATGTCCATCCTGGGCCTCCTGCTGTGCCACAACGATGCCACCCAAAGGTTGCAGAACAGCAACTCATATTCCGCTTGGGAACCCTGCAGCCCAATGGTATCAATGTGGATTTCACAAGCTTCAAAATCTCCCCTCCCCCTACCGCATCCCAAAACCAGCCCAGCTCGTCCCCACCTCCCTAACCTGTTCTTCCTCCCACTTATCTCCACCTCCCACCTCAAGCTGCACCCCCATTTCCTACCTACTAACCTCATCCCGCCCCCTTGACCTGTCCATCCTCCCTGGACTGACCTATCTCCTCCCTACCTCCCCACCTACACTCACCTTTACTGGCTCCATCCCCGCCTCTTTGACCTGTCTGTTTCCTCTCCACCTATCTTCTCCTCTATCCATCTTCTATCTGCCTCCCCCTCTCTCCCTATTTATTTCAGAACCCCCTTCCCCTCCCCCATTTCTGATGAAGGGTCTAAGCCCGAAACATCAGCCTTCCTGCTCCTATGATGCTGCTTGGCCTGCTGTGTTCATCCAGCTCTACACCTTGTTATCTCAGATTCTCCAGCATCTGCAGTTCCTACTATCTCAGGACCTTATCATTTGCTGTCCCAACAAGCATTTAACCCTGAACCACCATTGTTAAGAAAGTACCTGCAAATTATCTCATTGTGCTTCCAGGCTTTTGCAAACAGTACAATAACTATTACCTTCTAAACAAAGTACTTATCTGACTATCAACTGTGTTGAAGCCTCCTAAGGTTAGAAAAGGTACTATATAAATGCTACCTGGAATACTCCTCCTCCCACCCACCTTCCTGCAAAAATGCTATCCCCTATTCCCAATTCCTTTGCCTCCGCCGCATCTGCTCCCAGGATGAGGCATTCCACTCCCATACATCTCAGTTGTCCTCGTTTTTCAAGGACCGTAACTTCCCCCCCTCAGTGGTCTGGAACGCCCCCAACCGTGTCTCCCACATCTACCGCAACTCATCCCTCACACCCCGTCCACGCAATAAGAACCAAAAAAGAATCCCCCTCGTCCTCACGTACCACCCCACCAACCTCGGGATCCAACGAATCATCCTCCGACACTTCCGCCATCTGCAATCCGACCCCACCACCAAAGACATCTTTCCCTCCCCACCCTTATCTGCTTTCCGGAGGGACCACACTCTCCGTGACTCCCTTGTCCGCTCCACACTCCCCTCCAGCTCCACCACACCCGGCACTTTTCCCTGCAACCGCAGGAAGTGCTATACCTGCCCCCATGCCTCCTCCCTCACCCCCATCCCAGGCCCCAAGAAGACTTTCCACATCAAGCAGATGTTCACCTGCACATCTGCCAATGTGGTATACCGCATCCGCTGTACCCGGTGTGGCTTCCTCTACATTGTGGAAACCAAGCGGAGGTTCGGGGACTGCTTTGCAGAACACCTACGCTCGGTTTGCAATAAACAACTGCACCTCCCAGTCGCGAACCATTTCAACTCCCCCTCCCATTCCTCAGACGACATGTCCATCCTGGGCCTCCTGCAGTGTCACAACGATGCCACCCGAAGGTTGCAGGATCAGCAACTCATATTCCGCTTGGGAACCCTGCAGCCCAATGGTATCAATGTGGATTTCACAAGTTTCAAAATCTCCCCTCCCCCTACCGCATCCCAAAACCAGTCCAGCTCGTCCCTGCCTCCCTAACCTGTTCTTCCTCCCACCTATCCCCTCCTCCTACCTCAAGCCGCACCTCCATCTCCTACCGACTAACCTCATCCCGCCCCTTGACCTGTCCGTCCTCCCTGGACTGACCTATCCCCTTCCTAACTCCCTACCTACACTCACCTTTACTGGCCCCATCTCTGCCTCTTCGACCTGTTTGTTTCCTCTCCACCTATCCTCTCCTCTATCCCTCTTCTATCCGCCTCCCACTCTCTCCCTATTTATTTCAGAACCCCCTTCCCCTCCCCCTTCTCTGATGAAGGGTCTCGGCCCGAAACGTCAGCCCCTCTGCTCCTATGATGCTGCTTGGCCTGCTGTGTTCATCCAGCCCTGCACCTTGTTGTCTCACTATATAAATGCACCTCTTTTTAATCAAATGTTTTCTCATGCCAGACTTTCAGAACAGTTTTTAATTACTAAGTTTGGGATCTCTGTGCCTTACATTAGATTCTCGATATAATTCTTCAGACTTAACACCATGATGTTACTGCCAGTGCTTATTCAGTCTCCTTTTTTAAGTTTATTGAATGTTTCTCCTTAGGTGCAAATTGCCACTCATTAACAGCTATCAATGCTTGGTACATAAAGTTGACATCTTGCAGTGAGACATCTGTGATTGGCAAAGCTAAAGTACTATGGATGCTGGAAATGTGAAGTTAAAAAAAAGACAAAGCAGAAACTGGAGGAAACTCTCAGCAGGCTAGGCAGTAGCTGTGAAGAGAGAGAAAAATTGAGTTATTTATCTTAGCACAATGATCTTTCATCGGTGTTCTGCAGAAATGTCATTGACCTGAATTATAAACCCTGCCTTCATCACTCCAAAGCTCTCTTTGAACAACTGAGTGCCCTTTTCAGTTTTTATATCTGTGTTTGGCATGTTGGCCATAACAGTAACTCAGCAAAGTGAAATCAAAATGCATCAACATGAATATACATTGAGGAGCAACAGACAACTACAAAGATTTTACAGCATAGAGACAGACCATTTGACCCATGTAGCATATGTGAGTATTTATGCTCCATGGAAAACGTTATCCTATTTAATATTCTCCTCTCAGCATATCATTCCTTTCCTGAAGTACATTCTGTAGGGATACCATAGAAGGGTTTTTAGAATTTTGGAAGCCAGAGGAAAGAATTTTTTAATTCACTTGCTGTTCAGCATTTATTGGCCATCCCTAGTTGCACTTGAGAATCTGAGATAACAAGGTGTAGAGCTGGATGAACACAGCAGGCCAAGCAGCATCATAGGAGCAGAAGGCTGACGTTTCGGGCCTAGACCCTTCTTCAGAAAAGAAGGGTCTAGGCCCTAAATGTCAGCTTTCCTGCTCCTCTGATGCTGCTTGGCCTGCTGTGTTCATCCAGTTCTACACCTTGTTATCTCAGATTCTCCAGCATCTGCAGTTCCTACTATCTCTGCACTTCAGAAGCTGCCTTCTTAAACTGCTGCAGTCCATGTGATGTATATTGATCCATCACGTCCTTATGTCGGGAATTCCAGGAATTTCACCCAGTGACACTGAAAAAATGGCGATATATTTCTAAGTCAGGATGGTAAGTGGCTTGGAGGGGATTTGTAGGTGGTGCTGTTCCCATTTATCTGCTGCCTTTGTTCTTCTAGATGGAAGTGGTCATGTGTTTCGGAGGTGCTGCCTGAGCATTTTTGATTAATTTCTGCAGTGCACCTTGTTGATAGTACTCACTGTTGCTACTAAGCGTCAGTGGTGGAGGAAATGGATTCTCGGGGATGTGGTGTCAATCTAGCGGGCTGGGTGGTGTCAAGCTTTTTGAGTGTTGTTGGAGCTGCATCCATCCGGACAAGTGGGGAATATTCCATCACACTCCTGACTTGTCCCTTGGAAATGGCGGGCAGGCTTTGGGAAGTCAAGAGGTGTGTTTACCCACTGCAGTATTCCGAGCCTCTTGCCTGATCTTGTCACCACTGTGTTTTTGTCCCGAGTTCAGTTGATTTTCTGGTCAATGGTAACCCCCAGGATGTGATTGTAGGGGATTTAGTTATGGTAACACCATTGAATGTCAGGAGGTCTCTTACTGGAGACGGTCATAGCCTGGCATTAGTGTGAATGTTACTTGCCACATGTCATCCCGAGCTTGGATATTGTCCAGATCTTGAATATGGACTGCTTCAGTATCTGAGGAGTCACGAATGATGCTGAACTCTTCTGTGCATTCTTTGTAATAGAATTCAAAATGTTTAATTTTGCTAATTTACAAACAGGAACTCTTCTCCTACCATACCTCAATTCTTAATGACAGGAACACTGCAAGGAAAGAGTTTTATTTTGAAAACTACCAGGAGGTAATAATATGGACATAGGGGTTGCTTAAAAAAAAAATTAACACTTTAAGCACTCATTAGAATGATTGATTTCCTATTGAGTAACTTATCCCCGGAATGCAATATTGTAACCACCCTTGTGCTGCCCTGCTCTGATATTTCCATGTTGTTTATCGTTCATGTCAGCTTCTTGCTAATTTAGACACCTGTTGTATTAGTTATCTGGGTAATTTTGTTATGTATTAAAGTTGACTCACCACTGAATTAAAAGCAAAATAATATAGATGCTGGAAAACTGAAATAAAAATGGAAAGTGCTGGAGAAGTTCAGCCAATCTGAGAAACAGAGATAACATTTTAAATCCGGTACATTCCGCAGGGACTATTCGCTCTGCAAAACTGTGGTCCATGCCTCCATCACGTTAACACTTCCTTACTTCCCCACCCACCAGGGTGTAACACTTGCCCTTATATATCTCCCTTCTCACAGTCCATGGCCTCAAACACACCTTCCAGGTGAAGCAGCAGTTTACTTATACTTCTTCAATCCAATCTACAGTATTCATTGCCCATAATGTGGTCTTTTCAAAACTGGTGAGACCAAAAGCAATCTGTGTGACTGCTTTATGGTCCACATCTGCAGTGACCACAGGAATAGACCCCCGTCTTCAATTTTCTTGCCATTTCAATACACGATCTTGCTTTTATACCAACATTCCTGTCCTAGGCCTGCTACAGTGCTCCAGTGAAACTCAACGCAAGCTGGAGGAATAGCATCTCATTTTCCACTTTGGCGTATTACAGCCTTCTGGATTCAACATTAAGTTAATAACGTCTGACCACTAAAACTGTTCTCCAGTTTGACAACATTCTCCTGCCATATTGTCTTATTGTCTTCATTTTCTCAGCAAAGGAATTACACATTTTCCACTGTTCCCATTTACCATTAACACCTCATTGGCATCTTTGAATTTCCTCTACTTAACCGTATTATTCCCTTTGTCTTTTGAACTGGGTATGCTCACCATCTGTTCTACTCACTATTCTGCTTTTCTTCCTGCTTTGACAAAAACCATTATTTTAATTTATTTTGTTTTAATATGATCATTATTGAAGTCATAATAGACCCGCAACATTAACTCTGCTCTTCTCTTCACAGGTGTTGCCAGACTTGCTGAGTTTCTCCACTACCTTCTGTTTTCATTTCAGATCTCCAGCATCTGTCATACTTTGTTTAAATTTTTGGATTTTTTTTCCCTGCTAACTTCATTATAACCAATCAGTGATGGTGAAATAAAAGCATGCTTATATTCTTTAAAGGTTATTTAAATTCTACCAAGACAGTACTCTTGCGTTTGGTAATAAAAACTTCTGTTCATATCAAGATGATTTCATTTAACCCAGTTATATAGGTCCTAATTTTAAAATGGCCAGCCAACTCTTTGGGAGCTTATCAGAAATTACAATTTCACAATTGTCATTAATACCTGTGCAATCAGAGGAATGCACACCAACATCCATTGTTATAAATGGCATATATTTGGCATGTTGACATCCAGCATTGTCTCCATTCATGCTGGTCTTTGCTCTGGATTATAAGTATCTTTCTAACTCATTTGTAACATCCTCAATTGGCAAGGTTTTCAAATCATAGTTCTGATGCCATGATATATTGTGGTGGAGCAGAAAACCCAGTTCTCAAGATCTGCCTCAGGGCGGTATGGGGGTTCATCGATGGCTATGAAGCATAGTCCTACTCAATTGAACAGGACCCCACTCTCAACAACCCTGGAGTCAATAGAGGGATTTTCTTGCTTTGTTTTTTTCTTAGAAGAAAGCTGTTGTGTCATTAGAGGGTATCACTATCTCTCACTTGCAAAAAAGATTAATCAGAATAATTTGTTTGACTAAGTTATTATTGACAATAAAGCTTGCAATAACTGCCATCGTAGATTCCATTGGCTAGGGAAACTAAAACATGGAGACACATTCTCTGGATCAGGATAATATTAAGTGAGATGAAGAGAAGTTTCTTCACTCAAAAGATATAAATCTTTGGAATTCTCCACTCTAGAGGGTCATTGATGCTGCATTATCAGATTGGAAGACAGATTTTGGGTTGTTTAGGGAATCACCGTATACTGGGGAAAGGGCCGGTGGGAGCACAAGGTGGAGTTGAAGCTCAAGATCAGCCATAATCTTATTGAATAGTGGAGCAGGTTCCATGCACCACATGATTTATTCCTGTTTATACCTCCAGAATTTCGACTGTCTCTCTGAAATATCCGGAAGAACTGGAGTAAATTAGTGACATCAATGCCCTTTCAATAACAGATCTAAGATTTTCCTATGGAAATACAAAGGTCTCCAGCCAGAATGTTGTGGGATCAAGATGACACCAAAATTGGTGATGTAGTGGACAGTGAAGAAGGTTATCTCAGAGTAAAACTGGACCTTGATCAGTTGGGCCAATGGACTGAGAAGTGGGAGATGAATTAATGTGAGATTTTGCATTTTGGTAAGGTATATTAGTGCAGGACTTATACACTTAGTGGTAAGGTCCTGGGAAGTGTTGCCAAAATGGAGAGAGTTTTGGGTAGAGGTTCATTGTTCCTTGAAGGTGGAATCACAGGTAGACATGGGAGTGAGGAAGGCATTCAGTACACTTGTCTTTATTTGTCAGTACATTGACTATAGGAGTTGGGATGTCTTGTTGCAGCTGTACAGGATATGGATTATGCTGCTTTGGCATTCAGTTCTGGTCTCCCTGCTATAAGAAAGATGTTGTTGAACTTGAAAGCGTACAGAAAAGTTTTACAATGATGTTGCTAGGCTTGGAGGGTTTGAGCTATTGGGAGAGACTGAATAGGTTGGGGTTATTTTCCCTGAAACTTCAGAGGCTGAACGGTGACGTTATAGAGGTTTATATAATCATGGGGCAGGGCATGGATAGGGTGAAGAGCCAAGGACTTTTTCCCAGGGTAGGGAAGTCCAAAACTAGAGAGCATAGGTTTAAGGTGAGAGGAGAAAGATTTCAAAGGGACTTAAGGGGCAACTTTTTCACACAGAGGGTGGTGCATGTTTGGAATGAGCTGCCAGAGGAAGTAGTGGAGCTGGCTACAATTACAACATTTAAAACACATCTGAATGAGCACATGAATAGGAAGGGTTTAGAAGGATATGGGCCAAATGCTGGCAAATGGGACGAGATTAATTTAGAATATCTGGTCAGCATGAACGAGTTGGACGGAAGGATCTATTTCTGCGCCTTACAACTTTGACTCTGATTCTAAGTCCCACCAAGGAAGTGCTGTATTGTTGGAGATATTGTCTTTGGATGGAATGACAAACTGGCGCTCCACCTGCCCTTTGTGCTGGATGTGAAAGTTCACAGGGCACTACACAAAAAGGAGCAGGGAACTGTCCCTTATGACATGGCTAGAATTTATCCCTTTTTAAAATAAAGTGTTTATCATTAAAATATCAAAGATGAAACTAAGTATGACTAGGAACGGGTTTCTGAGATTTGAGGAGCATTGTTCGAGAATTTTAGTCTCAGGAAATGCCTGGAAGCTTATACACTTTATTAAAACTCCCCAAAACGTTCATATCCACCAATGCCAAAGCAGAAAGCCAATGCTTGTGCTTGTGGTTTAAGTTCTCTCTGAGATTTTATAATAAATATTATTGTCTGGATTTATATTCCCAATTCACACTGGGCCTAAGGCCTTTGGAAATCCTTAGCAGCTGTTGATATTTAGTTAAAAAATCAGTGTGGAGGAGATTTCTCCTGCTTAACTTAAAACTTGACAAATTGGACATTTCTCCCACCAGGGTGCCTGGATTAACAGGCCTTAAAAAGTATGAGAAAAATCTGAATAAATCCAGCAATTATCCAGATTTGCATTTAGATGTGAATTATGCAAATTTAGTTGTGTTTAAAGGTTGCATGGATTTAAAACCACGAGCCATTATAAAAGTATTTTTTTTAGTTCAGCATTTGAAATGCTGTTTGAACAGATGCCAATTGCTATAACAAGGTGTAGAGCTGGATGAACACAACAGGCCAAGCAGTCTCCATCTCGGGCAACCACCTTGAAACCGACATCCATTTCAAGCCCACCGACTCCCACAGCTACCTAGAATACACCTCCTCCCACCCACCTTCCTGCAAAAATGCCATCCCCTATTCCCAATTCCTTCGCCTCCGCCGCATCTGCTCCCAGGATGAGGCATTCCACTCCCGTACATCTCAGATGTCCTCGTTTTTCAAGGACCGCAACTTCCCCCCCTCAGTGGTCGAGAACGCCCTCCACCGTGTCTCCCGCATTTCCCGCAACTCATCCCTCACACCCCGTCCACGCAATAACAACCAAAACAGAATCCCCCTCGTCCTCACGTACCACCCTACCAACCTTCGGATCCAACGCATCATCCTCCGACACTTCCGCCATCTGCAATCTGACCCCACCACCAAAGACATTTTTCCCTCCCCACCCTTAACTGCTTTCCGGAGGGACCACTCTCTCCGTGACTCCGTTGTCCGCTCCACACTTCCCTCCAGCCCCACCACCCCTGGCACTTTTCCCTGCAACCGCAGGAAGTGCTACACCTGCCCCCACACCTCCTCCCTCACCCCCATCCCAGGCCCCAAGAAGACTTTCCACATCAAGCAGATGTTCACCTGCACATCTGCCAATGTTGTATACAGCATCCGCTGTACCCGGTGTGGCTTCCTCTACATCGGGGAAACCAAGCGAAGGCTTGGGGACCGCTTTGCAGAACACCTATGCTCGGTTCGCAATAAACAACTGCACCTCCCAGTCGCGAACCATTTCAACTCCCCCTCCCATTCCTCAGACGACATGTCCATCCTGGGCCTCCTGCTGTGCCACAACGATGCCACCCGAAGGTTGCAGGAACAGCAACTCATATTCTGCTTGGGAACCCTGCAGCCCAATGGTATCAATGTGGATTTCACAAGTTTCAAAATCTCCCCTCCCCCTACCGCATCCCAAAACCAGCCCAGCTCATCCCCGCTTCCCTAACCTGTTCTTCCTCCCACCTATCCCCTCCTCCCACCTCAAGCCACACCCCCATTTCCTACCTACTAACCTCATCCCACCCCCTTGACCTGTCCATCCTCCCTGGGCTGACCTATCTCCTCCCTACCTCCTCACCTACGCTCACCTTTACTGGCTCCATCCCCACCTCTTCGACCTGTCTGTTTCCTCTCCACCTATCTTCTCCTCTATCCATCTTCTATCTGCCTCCCCCTCTCTCCCTATTTATTTCAGAACCCCCTTCCCCTCCCCCATTTCTGATGAAGGGTCTAGGCCCGAAACGTCAGCCTTCCTGCTCCTATGATGCTGCTTGCCCTGCTGTGTTGATCCAGCCCTGCACCTTGTTATCTCAGATTCTCCAGCATCTGCAGTTCCTGTTATCTCTGCCAATTGCTATGTTTGTCCATCCTGCTCTCACATGTTTGCATGCTGTTCATGTCATGTCTCAAAGTACTTGACAACCAACCGAATGATATTTAAAAACACTGTTGCTCAGCAGAAAATCCGACAATTAGTTCCTCATTGTAAACCCCAACAAGCAACAAACAAAATTAATCAGGTATTTGTTTTTGCTAAGTGATGTTGACTGAAGATTTGTTGACCTTGAGATTTCCCTGCTTAGATCTCAATAATACCTCATATGAAACATCGGCTACTCAAACAATCTATGCACTGGATGGTCCTGTGGGATTGGACATTCAAGTCTATGAATTGGTCTTGAGTTCACACAGACTTGACTCAGGGATAGGAGTCATTTAGAAGTCAATTAAGTACACCGGTCAACATATAGAAAAGCTTCAAATGTGCTCACAAACAGAAGCAATTTAACTGTAAACTTACTTTAAGTAGGAATATTCTAGTTTAATCTTTTAGCAAGTTTGTTGCTTCCAATTATCTATTAACCCTGTACCTAAACAAACACCGTTAGACCTTAGCTGCCCTGCATAGTTCCTAGCATGTACCCAGACATGGCAGACAGTGGGACAATGGCACACCACTGTGTTGGCATGGATCTGGAGGTCCTGCTGGGTGGAATGATGGAAAGGCAAGACTTCTTCTGCCCCCTGGACCAGCAGAGGTGGCCATGACATGAGACCATACCAACCCGGCCTGAGGTTGACACTCAGGGTAACTGAGGTCTGAGCTGTCTGGAGGAATACACAGCAATGTAGAAAGAAGATCAATGACCTTCTCCATTCTGCCAGCATAAGTGCCATGATCTTCTCTCTGATACCTCACATTCACTCTATCTCTCCTACTGTGCCCATCTCCCACCAAGGCTCATGCTCTATCACTCTCATTATTGCCTGTGACGCCTTGTCTCACTCAGTCTCACTCGTCCCAGCTTGTGACAACACTAACCCTGCGTGCCTTCTGCGCTGCCTACTCACTTGCTCGATACTTCTTCACCTGCACCAAATGTAATAGCTGTGCCACCCACAGTTTTATCTCCTGTAACACCTGCATATCTCTCATTCAGGAGGAAAATAACACACAGTAGATCAGAGAGCAAGCATGGTGAGCTGCCCAATATTTGGCTCCTCACTTGTTTTTTTTTAATTCATTTGTGGGATATGGTCGTCACTGGCTGGGCAAGCATTTATTGCCCAACCAATGTTGCCCTAGAGAAGGTGGTGGTGAGCTGTTTTCCTGAACTGGTACATTCCACCTGTTGTGGGTTGACCATTAGGGGGGGAATTCCAGGATTTAGACCCAGCGACAGTGAAGGAACGGTGATGTATTTCCAAGTCAGGATGGTGAATGGCTTGGAGGAGAACTTGAAGGTGGTAGTGTTCCCAGGTATCTGCTCTCCTTGTCCTTCTAGATGGAAGTGTTGTGAGTTTGGAAGGTCGATTGGGCCAACGTCAGGATCCTAGAGCAGGTCAAACAGACACAGGGACGTGAATTTCTAGTGACCTGGTTCTCCACCAAGAAGACCATCAATAAAAACATAGAATTAGACCCTGTATATATTACACTGCAAAGAAGTAACGGAAATGAGGTCATCAACTCCAACGGACTCCAGAGTTTAAATACCAGGTGGGAAAATACAACAGCGCTTCATCGGAGGCTGCACTGATAATGTTACCCAGCAGGGTAATGAAACGTCTGCGAACTAACGAACCAGCTCGGCGAGCCAACCAACCACAGCAAAGCAGCAACTCATACAGTACAAATTCATACAGTACAGTAAGATGAGGGTGCTGAAAGCAGTCAAAAACCATAGCTTTCTCCATGCTATATTAGATTGTTAGTCAAGTTTGCTGACTACTTCTTCAATCTCATTTGATGGATACAAATAATTGACTTTGTGCTTCAAAAAGTCTCCAGATCGGTGTGTTTCAAATGAAATGATACAAAGCACTTTAAAATCTGTTCCTGTGACACATGGACTAGAATGGAAATGGGCTTAGAAGCAACAAGGAGACAGTTATGGAACAAAGAGTCTTTCCAAAGACAACTAACAGTTCAGGTATGTGCTCCATCACATAAGTGTTTGTCCACAATAAAGAAACCATGGGTACAACAGAAGTAAGGAGATAGGCCAGCCAAGTGAAACAGTACGTCAGCACTGTAGTACATATCTGACATGGAATATAAAAATGTCCTTTCAACTCTACAAAGGTAGCATGGTTGGATGAACATCCTTTCACCACAATTTTAAGGTCTTCCCACTCTACCTGTTGAACTTCATCATTGGGATAGATTCTGTTGTGTAGTTGAGCTGTTCTCACTTAAATGTTCCGGTTATTTTATTTAAACTGAGATGTCTTAATATTGGTGTAACTTGGTCCCCAACTTCAAGTAACTGACAACTGGATGGTTGACCATTGTAAATACTCAACTTGAAATAAGTGATTAGTAACCACCGCATTGTTGAAGCTCTCAAGTCTTTTGAGTTTTGTTATTAACTGTACATGGTTGATTACTATTGCTGTATTGTTTCCTTCATCTACTCAACCAATCACTTTGAGCACCTTTGGCCTGTGGTCAGGTGTAATATTGTGAAATAAATCGTGGTTTGATCTTTTTGATACCATTCACAGAAGGGAATATTATAAAATAATTTGGATTGTGGACAGCATGGAATTTGGTGTGGAATCCTCATGTATTTTGTAAAACATCAAAAATCAATAAACCTGAGTTTTCTTTTATTCAGTCACAGGATGAGGGTGTCACTAGCTGGGCCAGAGGGTAGTTAACATTGCTGATAGAGTGGGTGTCACCAAAATGGAGCAGAGTAAAAATGTGCATGAAATATCAAGCTTTCCTTAGGATGTTGAATAGCTTTATTTAAAGACAACAAATTTTGAGTTGTACACCTTTTCTTTTGAAAACCCACAATTCTATTTGCAAATTGCCACAATATGGCAGACAGAGTAAATAAAGGTCACGCATTTTGTGCTAGCACACAAAGTCACAGTTTACCCTACTATTTTCTAACGCTTCCCCCATAAACTAAATGCCAGCACTAAATAGGTAGACAGTTCTGAACTTGTTTCACTTCTGTTTGTAATTTTTTTTCTCAACTGAAGTGGCATTTACAACAGGACAAGGTAACTACAATGCACAACTTTTGGCCAGGAGTGCAGCTTTGATTGACATACCACAATTGCTCATTGCAGCAGGGAGCAAGTCTGACAGACATGGATGGGATAATTTGCAAAAGAATTGAAAAATAAATCTTGCTGGGAATTTTTTTTCTGGTTGGTCAGGTTTCTGACAGGAACAGAAGCCTAGCAGCTTGTTGTGAAATCTCCAAATTCACATAGGTAGGATTTCTAGAAATGATCAGCAACTCTGTTACAACCTGTCGGGAGTGAAATAGGGTGAACTCTTCAAATCAATGACTTTCAAAGAGGACTGGAAGAAGCCAGAGATATAATAAGTTTCATGCAAGTGTAAAGGGAAGGAAATGGGAGGGAAGACACAAGAAAAAGCAAGTTCTGTGATGGGCTAGGTACTCAGAGATTAATTGTCAAGGTGGATGAAAACATAAAGCAAAGGTGGTGGTAATTGTTATTGTGATTCCAGCTAATGTTAATGCTGGACAAGTTATATCATAGAATGAAACCTGGCTTTAACCATGTAAAACTGTTACTGAGTACTTTTGCAAGACTCTGCCATTTTACTTCTAACAAAAACAGTAAATTGTTTTTTAATCATTTTAAGCTGCTCCAGGACATCTCGGCAAGAGTTCCTCATGGTAGTGCCCTAGATTCAACCATTTTCTGCTGCTCATCAATTACCTTCTCTCTATCATGAGATGACAATGATTACTGCACAATGTTCAGAACCATTCATTGACTCCTCAAATACTGAAGTAATTAATATCAAAATGCAGCAAAACCTGGACAATATCCAGATTTGGCTTGACAAGTGTCAAATAACATTCACACCTTGTAGGACAGTGACCATCTCCAACAATTATTGAAGGGATACTATTGATCAGAAACTGAATTTGATTACCCATATACAGTGGCTAGAAGAGGAGGTTAGAGGCTGAGAATTCTGCAGCAAGTAACTCATCTCCTAGCTTACAAAAACTTATCCATTATCACAAGGTGGAAGTGAAGAATGTGATGAAATACTACCCATTTGCCTGGAATAGTGCATCTCCAACAAACACTCAAAAGCTTGACATCATCCAAGGCAAAGCAGCCCACTTGCTAGGTACTACAGCTACAAACAATCACTCCCTCTATCACGAATGCTGAGATGCTATGCAGAAATTCACAAAGCTCATTAAGCCAGCCCCATCAAAAGTTAGGTCTACTAACATCAAGAAGGACAAGAGCAGAAGGTACATCAGAACACCACCACCTGCAAGTTCCCTTCCAAGCCACTCACCATCTTGACTTGGGTATATATCGCAATTCCTTCACTGTCACTGGGAAAATCCTTGAACTCCATCTCTAAATTGTGGTTTTACCTGCTCCAACTGTAGCGGTTCAAAAAGCAGCTGATCACCTCTTTCCCAGGGACAAGTAGGAATGGATAAGAAATTATGATCTGGGCAGTGATACTTGGATATCCGTTGTGTGAAAGAATATCCCATAACAAACAGGAGTTATACTATAGTAGATCAACTGGTTGGTAAAATGTCATCACAAACACAGAATAGGATTCAAATTCACACTATTCACTTTATTCTAGCAACACCCTTACAAGCACCAAACCTTCTCTGATGATTTATCCCTGGGGTTTTTGCTGAAGCTGGCACAACCAAATTGGTTTTCTTTCAGTAAATTTCTGAACATTCACTTGATGCCTATTTCTTCAGCTGGTAACTCTCCCTGAGATATTTAAAGCAAAGAGAAAACTAATCTCACAACAAATTTAACTTTGAAACAAACGTGTGAGTTCCTTAAGCTCAGCTAGTGTGTACTTTCTCTCTGTGGCATACACACATTGACTGATCGTTTTAGATATTTCTGACTCTAGATATGTCCGAGAATCCCTCTCACTTGAAGACAGCACAGCTTTTTCAATTTTGTTTGAATATGTGCAACCATTTTCTGATCGCTTTATTGGAAGAATTGTAAAACCACGTTAAAAATACAAATGCACAATAACCCTTCAAAATTCCCAACACCAAGTCCTCAAAGCAACTCAACAAAATGAATCTAGGTCGTGGCTTCCCCCTTCTAATACACAAAATTAAAACAAAAAATAAATTAAAGTTATACATTATTCTTAACAACAAGAAATAAAAAGAAAAGCTGTAAATTGTTCAAGGAGATTAGAATCTTCATTAACAACAGATACAAAAAGAGTGGATCAGTGGTCTTGTTCTGAAGTGGTTAAGCACAGCGTTAAGTCCAGAAGGCTGTAAAATTCCTAATTGAAAGATACTGTGGTGTTTTCACACGTACAGTGAATTTCACAGAAACTGTGTAGGAACCAAAGATAAAGGTGTCAGAACGAGAGTGGAGAAGAGGATTAAAGTGAGAGGCATCCAGATGTGTGGGTCACGTGTGCAGACCAAATGGAGCTGTTCCATGAAGAGGCCAATTCCAAAATCTTGCTCTGTCTGTCCAGTGTATGAGTCTGTAATTAAGCAGCATTCTATAATAATTATTCCTTTCAACACACCATAGCTCGTGTTTCAATGAACCTGCTTTGCTCCTATCTTACCCATTGCAACTTCTCATGTAAGATTAGCAGATGTAACACATGCGTATTTACCTCTTCACTGTCTAAGACTTCAGTAATTCCTTCCAAGTAATTTATTTGTTTGTTTATCAATCTGGTATAATATTCTGCCTGTTCATAATGCAGTTTCCTCTAATTCTGAGAGATCAAATGCTGATTTGCAATCTGGTGATTGCTTTGCTGAACAACGTCATTCAGTCAACAAATTGTGACCCTGAACATTCAGTCAGCCAGTGTTTGAATTCTCTGCAACATTGCACTCTGACATCTCTGACATTGGTCTTGTAAATTGCTCGAATGAAGCTCAATCTAAAGTTAAGACACAGCATCTCCTTTCAATTAACCTCAATCTCTCCTCACAAGACAGTCTCACTATCCAGTTTAGTGAGCCTCCACTGCATTCCTTCTATGGAAGTTATATCCTTCCTTAGGAAAGGGACTGAAACTGTGCAAATATTGCGGTACAATTTCACCAAGATAAACATTATTGAAGCAAGGCATATTTACTGATTTCAGTCTTAAAATGGGAGTCCTGTTATTTTTAAACCATGCCCCATTGTTCTGGTCTCTTCAACAAGAGGAAGTATCTCTCTGCGAACTGCTTCCAACAAAATTCTATCTTTTTTTTTAAAAAATGCAATCAAAATGATGCATAGTACTCAGATATGGTATCACACGGTCCTGTACGGCTTTAGTCCAACATTATTATTTTTATGATTCATTTCCCTGGGAGTAAATGTCACCATTTAATTTGCCTTCTGAAGTGCATATGAACGCTCAAGTAATGCTGACCTACTGTGTTAGGTGTGATCTGTACTACCACAGAAAAGTAACTCAGTCTTCTTTGTCAAATATGTTATCATAGATGAAATTAGTTCCAGAGAGACCTCATGTATCTTCCCTCAGAAGGTAGTAATAACCTTCCTGGAAAAAAAAAGGTGAAACATTTCCATTTTATTCCAGGGTAGCCTCTGGCTACTTAACCAAAGAGTCTTATTGGTAATGTTCTTCCTGGACTTGTAACAAAACACAGGAGCATGGATGTACATAGACAGGTGGAAATGAAATCTACCTTTTATAGTTATTTTCTAGTATTGTGCCCTAACAAATCAAGCTCATTTCAAAATAAGTGAAATATATATTGGTGTTAGATGTTCATTCCCAGTTACAAGGTTAAAAATCTGATGCAACAGATTGTGCTCCCTTGATAGAATCTGTCTAATTTAGATGTGCATTAATGTCAAACAAAGGTCATACAAATTCCATTAAGTACAAGCAATCCATTCCACTCAATTACTCTCCAAATGATTCAGATGATATTGTGGGAGATGGTGACATAGTGGGAATGTTGTTAACTAACGCTCTAGAAAACATAAGTTCATAACCCCACACACGCAAATTATGAAAGTTCATTTTTTTTCTCAAAGGCAACTAAATCTAGTTCTGGAAACCTGGTTTCAATGATGTCAAGTTAAAAGCTATCATTTATTGGTGAACCATTTGGCATCTGCCATCTTTACCCAGTCTGTCTAGCGTATGACTCCAGACCCACAGCAATGTGGTTGATACTTCACTACCCGCTCAAACAGTTCAGCAGGGATGACAATTCAAGAGTATTTAGGAATGGGTGACAAATGCTAGCACTACTAGTGTAGGCAAATGACAACTAGCTTACATCCTTTAGATTAAGCATTTTGTTTGAACATTTTCAAGTGATAACATTCTCTTCCTCAGTGTTTGATGATGTCTGTAGGCATCTGGTCCACTTCAGGACTCTTTCCTCAACTTTGCTGGATCATTTTCTTTAATTTATATGTAGTTATTGTCACCATCAAGTAGGGTCAGATAAAGTCTGCTTTAGGACTCTTGTCCCATTACCATCATTTAATCTAACTTTCAGGAGTTTTTCCAGTGTCTTTAAAAGTACGGTAATTTCAGGAAACCTGGTCAACATGGACCAGTTGGGACAAGAAGCCTGTTTCCATGCTGAATGTCTCTATGTTTCTATTTTTATTTCCCACTACAACCCTTCAATGTCCATAATGCCCTGGAGAATTTTGCTTTGCAGTTTCTCTTTAAAGGTATTGACAGTTACTTGTGTTTGACTCAGAGCCCGATGTTGATTTCTTTGTGGTGATCACGATGAACACTTAAACCATCTTAATTCTTCCTGTTTCTGAAGAAACCTGCAGCAGTTTGAATCACTATATCCAAACACCATGGAGCAAGTTCGACACCCTCAACTTGTTTAGATTACCCTAAAGTCTCTTTGCATATTCCTTACAACTCACAATCCTTCTTAGTTTCGTGTTTTCAGCAAATTTGGAAATGCAGCAAACTTTTTATTAACTAGCATCTTCGGGATCAGGAATGTGCTCTCTCTGGTCAATAAAGAGGTCTACATAATCAAATAAAAACACACACTCAGTAATAGCAATGTAATGCACCTCGTATACACATCACTGTTATACTTCATTTACAGCATAGATCATCTAAATAATAATGCAACTTTGCCTTAAATAAAACTTAACTACAGGGAGCCTTCTCACTCGCACCCTCAGCTAACTAAGGAGAGGCGGGAGAAGCTGAAGCTCTTTTCCCTGGAGCTTCTGAGAGGTAACTTTGTAGAGGTTTGTCAAGTCATGAGGGGAATAGAAAAGGTGAATAGCCAAGTTCTTTTCCCCAGTGTAAGGGAGCCCAAACCTAGAGGGCATAGGTTTAAGGTGAGAGGGGAAAGATTTAAAATGGACCTGAGGGGGCAACTTTTTCACACAGAGGGTGGTGCGGTGTATGAAACAAGCTGCCAGATGAAGTCATAAAGGCGAGTCCAATTACAACATTTAAAAGACACTTGGACAGATAGGAAACGTTTAGAGAGATATGAGCCAAACACAGGCAAACGGGACTAGTTCAGTTTAGGAAACCTGGTCGGCATGGAAGAGTTGGGCTGAAGGGTCTGTTATGACGCTATGACTACTCAGACATTGAGGAGATCATGATAATATAGTAAACGTGCGGTATTTGAGGAATATAATTTTTGCCAGTTAATCAAGATGGCCGGTTCATTAATATGCCAGTTAAAACAAAGTTTGCTGCATTGCTTTTAGTTCCCTATCCATCATTGAGAGACACTGAGGCTTAGTAGAAATCTCTCAAAGACAAGACTTGGTGATATGAGTTCTTGGGTAGCTTTCAAAGTTAAGGCTAGGCAAACATAGCTACTTTATCCATCAGTCCTATCCCCCATCAGTTGACTCGTGCTAGCATACAGCAGCTCTTTCCATCCACTTTGCTTGCAAACGTTTTACATGAACATTTATGTAAATTTCCTAGTTTTGCAGCTGAAGACTCAATGGTTTCTACATTCATTCTGTGCCCAGGGATGCTCCTGGACTTTGATTTAATTAGGTTCTGGATGAGATGCTGAATTCTAAACAAATTCATAGAACTATTGGAGATGGTCTCGATTTTCACAAAATTAACAAAAAAAGAGACCTTTTTCCATGCTTAAATGGCCTCAAATGTAATTGATCCTGACAGTTTCATTTTCTATTATTTCTGTGCTTTCAGCTGCTGCTATTTTGAAAATTGGACTGTTTTGTCCTTGAACAATGACAGAGAAAGTGATTGTCCTCGTGCCTGCCTATGAGCAGCTTATTCTTCAGAAAAATGAGGCTAATACATAAATTGGCTTTACAATGATGCATGAGCGAAAAAGGAACTAACAACATCAGACATTTCAGCAGCGGGCACCTTTGTAACTAGGATTTGGGCAGAGGAGCTGAACACGGAGCGACGACCAAATGAACTGAAGGATGAAAAATACACTTTTCAAAAGACATTTTTCCTGTTAACGTCACTGCTTCCATACCACCTATTGTTTCTGAAAGGTTAAACAATTGACTGTGGCAGAAACGTTGCAGTTGTCTTCCCCTCTGAAGTGTTAGCAATATATCTACGCTAGTGTCCTAGCCTTTGGTCAGATTGTTACTGGTTCAAGATATTATAACAGTGACAACACTTCAGAAGTAGTTTGTTAGTGACATTCAGACACCCAAAGGCCATGAAATGTGTATTATGAAAACAAGTCCTTTTGTTTCTTTATCGGCTGAGGAACCTTTAGATGAGGGAACAACAAAGATGACAAAGTAAATCAGCCCACAGATCAGCAGCCATTGCATTTCAAAAGTAATTCATGATGTGAAGTGTGAGTCTTTCCAGCACAATAAGACACTGTATCAAGTGTTATTACAGAGGAGTGTGTTTAAAAAGGGGGCGAGGGGCAGACAGAAGAGACTGACAGCTAAGAATCCGCGGAATAATTGGATCAGTCAATCAGGTAGTAAAGAGACATAAATCATTTTGAATTAATTTCCACTTTGCTTCCGGCTAGATCTGTATGGTGTTTTCACACTAATCCTTATCCAACAGGCATGTGTAACCCATCTATGGAGCCAGATGAAGATTCTAGGTTGGTGTGGGGTAGAGAGGGGGGAGGAGGAGAATAGAATTGTTGGCTTTCTCTTTCACTCATTCTGCTTGTGTTTAAAAGCAGGCACAATTGTAATTACTTTACTGAGAAAAGGTACATTTTTTTTATCAGTCAGTAATGATCTGGTGACCTGCTGCGCTTGGCACACAATGTATGGGCTAGATAGCTGAATGTGTTTTGTCTGCTTAAAGCACAGGCTTTCAAACAATTTGCATAATCCCACACATTTGTATATGAGCTGCCATGAACAGTGGGGTATTGCTGTTTACGTCTATTTTCCTCATTAAACATTCAGCAAATTATTGCTCAAAGTAGAGGTATTAACAGGACCTGTTGAATTTGGGCTCAATCAACAATAGGAAGCAGCCAGAATACAAAATAATTCTGGATGACTAGATTAAAACTGTTTGCCCAGGAATGCTACTATATTGATTGAATTCAAGTCAAGAAAAGCAGCTGGGTATGGCACCATATTCGCAAGCGTTCTCTCCTCCAACTTCAACATTCAGGAGCAGAGGAGGTGTTGTGCTATCTACAAGATGCACTGCAGAAATTTACAGAGGCTCCTTAAACAGTACCTTCCAAACATTAACCACTCATAACAATGAATACAAGGGCAACAGATGCTTGGGATCGCCACTACCTGCAAATTCCCTTCCAAGCCACTCACCATCCTGACTTGGAAATTTATTGCCACTTCTTCACTGTCGCTGGGTAAAAATCCAGGAATTCCTTCCCTAACAGTGTTGTGGATGTGATTATATCAAATGGACTGCAGCGGTTCAAAAGAGCAGCACACCATCACCTTCTCAAGGACAACTAGAGACGGACAATAAATTATGGCTCAAAAAGTGATTCCCACGCCCCAGGAATGAATTTTTAAAAATGTCAAATGGTAAGAAGAAATATTTACTTCTGCCTTAGAGCAGCCTACAGGCAATTTAGGACTGAAATAAGGAGGAATGTCTTCACTCAGAGAGTGGTAATAGAACTGGTGAAGGCACAATGGATCAAATATTGTCATAGAGTCATACAGCACGGAAACAGACCCTTCAGTCCAACTCATCCACGCTAACCAGGTTTTCCAAACTAAGCTAGTTTCATTTGCCTGCTATTGGCCCATGCCCCTCTAAACCTTTCCTTTTCATGTACCTATCCAAATTTCTTCTAAATATTATGATGTGGAGGTGCCTGCGTTGGACTGGGCTGGACAATGTCAAAAATCACACAACACCAGGTAATAATTGAACAGGTTTATTTGAAGACACAAGCTTTCAGAGTCTCGCTCCTTCTTCAGGTGTTAGTGAAAGAGATGGCATCAGACACAGAATTTGTAAGCAAAGGATCAAATGATCATAGAGCTGATGTGGATGTATTGAACAAACCTAAGGTGGCTGTTAAATCTTCAATTAGTTAGAAAGGATTAATATACAAATTCCAGAATTTCTTTCAATTCACTGCCCTGGGATAACTAAAGGCTTTATCAATTCCCTCTGTATACCAGAGGTGACATCCCAAGTCAGACAATGCATTTTACTTGTGAGACCTTGTTTAGAAGCTGGCTGTGTACCAACTTGGAGTCAGACTGGTTTTATTTCCAAGGTAGGAATTTATAAAATGTCACATTGACTGCAAATTGTGTGCATGGTGAACAAAATAGAATATATTTGCAATTACAAATCTGCAAATGCAAATTCACCCCATAGATTTATATGTGTGTACATGCATGTGTGTGTGTGGGGGTGTGTGTGTGAGAGAAAGAGAGAGATTGTGTGTATGAGAGAGAGTCTGTGTGAGTGTGTGAGTATGTGTGTGTGAGTTTGTTTGAGAGAGTGTTTGTGCGTATGCATGCATATGTGAGAGTGCGTAGCGTGGTGGGTTCACCTGTAATGCTACATGAACCCAAGATCCCAACTGAGGCAGTCCTCATGGGTACCAAACTTGGTTATCAGCCTCTGTTCAGTGACTCTGCGTTATTGTGTATCCCAAAGTCTGCTTTGGAGGACGTTTACCCAAAGATCTGAGGTCAAAAGTCCTTGACTGCTGAAGTGTGCCCCCACTGGAAGGGAACATTCCTGTGTGGCAGTTGTTGAACAGTGTCCATTCATCTGTTGTCGTAGCGTCTGCATGGTCTCACCAATATACCATGCTTCGGGACATCCTTGCCTGCAGTGTATGAGATAGACAATGTTGGTCAACTCACATGAGTTCTGCTGTGCATGTGGTGGATGGTGTTTCCACGTGTAATGGTGGTGTCCATACCAATGATCTGACATCATAACAGGGTTGTATGATGTTGTATTCGATGTTATCCCAAAGGCTGGGTAGTTTGCTGCAAACAATGGTCTGTTTAAGGTTTGGCAGTTGTTTGAAGGCGAGAAGTGGAGGCGTGGGGAAGATCTTGGCAAGGTGCTCATTGCCATCGATAATGTGTTAAAGGCTGCAAAGAACATGGCGTGGTTTCTCCACTCCCAGGAAGTACTGGACAATGAAGAGTACTCCATCGGTCATATCCCGTGTCTGTCTTCTGACGTAGTCACTGTACTTGCATTTACCACTTCCTCTGGCAATTCATACTAGACACGCAACCACCCTCTGAGTGAGGTTTGGGATTGGGAACTGAATATCCAAGGATATATATCCTATCGAAAAGATAGGCAGGTGGGCCAAAGGGGTGGGGTTGCCTTATTAGTGAGAAATGAAATTAGATCAATAAGAAGAAACGAAGTAGGGTCAGATGGTGTAGAATCTGTGTGGGTAGAATTGAGAAACTGCAAAGGTAAAAAAAAACATAGTTGGGGTTATGTATATGCCTCCAAACAGTAGTCAGGAGCTGGAGCACTAGATACACCAGGAGATAGAAAAGGTGTGTAAGATAGGCAGAGTCACAGTGATCATGGGGGATTTCAATCTGCAGGTGGACTGGGAAAATCACGTTGGTAGTGGATTGCAAGAAAAGGAGTTAGTGGAATGTCTACGAGATGGCTTTTTGGAGCAGCTTATGGTGGAGTCCACAAGGGAACAGGCAATACTGGATTTAGTTTTGTGCAATGAGGCAGACTTGATAAGGGAGCTTAAGGTAAAGGAACCCTTAGGAGGCAGTGATCATAAGATGACAGAATTTACACTGCAATTTGAGAGGGAGAAGATAGAATCAGAGGTAACAGTAATACAGCTGAATAAAGGCGACAACAGAGGTATGAGGGAGGAGCTGGGCAGAATTGACCGGAAGAGGAGCCTAGCAGGAAAGACAGTGGAACAGCAATGGCAGGAGTTTCTGGGAGTAATTCAGGAGACGCATTCATCCCTAGGAAAAAGAAGCATGGTACAGGGAGGATGAGGCAACCATGGCTGACTAAGGAAGTCAGGAATAGCATAAAAGCAAAAGAGAAAGTATATAATGTGGTGAAGGGCAGTGGGAAACCAGAGGACTGGGAAGCTTACAAAGACCAACAGAGGGCAACAAAAAAAGAAATAAGGAGGGAGAAAATTAAATATGAGGATAAGATAGCCAGTAATATAAATGAAGACTATAAGGGTTTCTTTAGGTATACAAAGGGCAAAAGAGAAGCAAAAGTTGATATTGGGCCACTGGCAAATGACGGTGGAGAGATACTGGTAGGGAACAAGGAAATGGCCGAGGAACTGAATAATTACTTTGCGTCAGTCTTCACGGTGGATGACATGAGTAAAATCCCAAAAATTCAAGAGAGTCGGGGGCAGAGCTGAGTGTGGTGGCCATCACCAGGGAAAAAGTGCTAGTAAAACTGATTGGCCTGAAAGTGGACAAATCACCTGGACCAGATGGAGTACACTCCAGAGTTCTAAAGGAGATAGTTGATGAGATAATGGAAGCGTTGGTGGTGATCTTTCAGGAATCACTCGAGTCAGGGAGGGTCCCAGAGGACTGGAAAATCGCTAATGTGACACCCCTGTTTAAAAAGGGACTAAGGCAAAAGATGGAAAATAACAGGCCGATTAGCCTAACCTCAGTCGTGGCTAAGATTTTAGAGTCCATTGTAAAGGATGAGATTTCTGAATATTTGGAAATGTGTGGCAAAATAGGGCAAAGTCAGCATGGTTTCATCAAGGGGAGGTCATGCCTGACAAATCTGCTAGAATTCTTTCAGGCAGTAATGAGCAGGATAGACCAAGGAGAGTCAATGGATGTTATCTACCTGGACTTCAAGAAGGCCTTTGATAAGGTGCCACACAGGAGGCTGCTGAGTAAGATAAGGGCCGATGGTGTTAGAGGCAAGGTGCTAGCATGGATAGAATATTGGCTGTCAGGCAGAAAGCAGAGAGTGGGGATAAAGGGGTCTTTCTCAGGATAGCAGCTGGTGACAAGTGGTGTTCTGCAAGTGTCAGTGTTAGGACCACAACTTTTCACTTTGTACATTTATGATCTCGATGAAGGAACTGTGGGCATTCTGGCTAAGTTTGCAGACAATACAAAGATAGGTGAAGGGACAGGTAGTATTGAGGAGGTGGGGACGCTGCAGAAGGATTTGGACAGGTTAGGAGAGTGGGCAAAGAAGTGGCAGATGGAGTACAGCGTGGGAAAGTGTGAGATCATACACTTTGGTATGGAGAATGAAAACATGGACTATTTTCTAAATGGGGAGAAAATTCAGAAGTCTGAAGTGCAAAGAGACTTGGGAGTTCTAGTCCAGGATTCTCTCAAGGTAAACTTGCAGGTTGCGTCAGTAGTCAGGAAGGCAAATGCAATGTTGGCATTTATTTTAAGAGGACTTGAATATAAAAGCAGGGATGTGCTACTGAGGCTTTATAAGGCTCTGGTCAGGCCACATTTGGAGTATTGTGTGCAGTTTTGAGTCCCATATCTCAGGAAGGATGCACTGGCCCTGGAGCAGGTTCAGAGGAGGTTCACGAGAATGGTCCCAGGAATGGAAAGCTTAACATATGAGGAAAGTTTGAGGACTCTGGGACTATACTCATTGGAGTTTAGAAGGATGAGGGGAATCTAATTGAAACTTTCAGAATATTGAATGGCCTGGATAAAATGGACGTTGGGAAGATGCTTCCATTGTTAGGAGAGACTAGAACCCAAGGGCACAGTCTTAGAGTAAAGGGAAGACCTTTTAGAACAGAGATAAGGAGAAACTTCTTCAGCCAGAGAGTGGTGAATCTATGGAATTCACTGCCATAGAAGGCTGTGGAGGCCAGGTCATTGAGTACATTTAAGACTGAGATAGATAGGTTCTTGATTATCAAGGGGATCAAGGGTTACGGGGAGAAAGCAGAAGAATGGGGTTGAGGAACTTATCAGCCATGATTGAATGGCGGAGCAGACTTGATGGGCCGAATGGCCTAATTTCTGCTCCTATGTCTTATGGTCTTATGAAAGAAGTTGCCCCTTGGGTCCCTTTTAAATCTTTCCCCTCTCACCTTAAACATATGACCTCTAGTTTTGGACTTCCTTACCCTGAGGAAATGACCTTATCTATGCCCTTCATGATTTTATAAACCTCTGTAAGGACACCTCTCAATCCTATGCTCCAGGGGGAAAAGTCTTAGCCTATCCAGCCTCTCCCTATAATTCAAACCCTCCAGCCCCGACAACATCCTTGTAAATATTTCCTGAATCCTCTCCAATTTGATGATATTTTTTCCGATAGCAGGGCAACCAGAACTATACACAGAACTCCAAATATGGCCTCACCAATGACCTGTAACATGACAATCCAACTCCTCTGCTCATTAACTGTGATGGTCTCTATCTCCACCATGACAATTCTGCAATTCTGTGATGAGGTCTAAACTGATTTCAAGAAGAGTGCCGTAAATATTACAATATTATTTTAAAATACAGAAAGAAATCAAATTGCATTCAAAAGTTCAAAATTGACAAGTCTAGTGAAGAAATGACTTTCTTCAATTTGTAGAGTAGGTGGATGGCATGAAATAAATCACCATAGCGTTTGGACTTTTTGGCACATGAGTTTGTTTTATATCCTCTGATGGATTGTGAAATACTGCTCACCCACCAGTCTATCCTAGTGGGTGATTGTTTGTGACTCTACTGTCATTTTGGTGGCCTCAATAGGATTTATTTTAATCATTAGCCATTTCAGCTGTTTGAATGTGTTTTGCTTTAAATCATCTAGCTGTTAACATTCAATCGTAAGAGACTTGATAATGAAATTGGATTTGAACTTGTTCAGGAAAGTCAGTTTTCCAGCTGTGACTTCTGCAGCTCTTGCCTGAGAGCCACCAGCATGGCAAGAAATGACAATTGATTCTAACGGAATCTCATTGGCAATGCATCAGTGTCTATTGCATATTCCTGCTGATTTTCAAAATGACTAACCCGAAGTGGAGAGATAACAACGTATAGTAATGTCACTGGACTGGTGATCTATAAGCCTAGATAAATATCCAAGGGCATAGATTCATTGCTGTGTCAGATGCTAAAATTTCAATTCTAATAAATCAGGAATATTGGCTGGATGGCTTGCATATAAAACAAAGTGATACTAACAGTATGGGCTCAATTCATACATTGGCTGTGGTTACCATGAAGCAATTTCCGTCTCAACCTCTCCCCTCATCTGAGGTGTGATGGCCCTCAGGTTAAACCACCAGCAGTTATCAATCACTCATGAGAGAGCAACCCTATGGTCTGATAGGGCTATGGCAGCTTTACCTCATAACGTAACTATACATTCGTCTTGTCTCAGCTGTCCATGGTAGAGCCTGTCTGAACTGCAAAGTGATCTAAAATTCAAATTAAAAGATGAGTGATAGCTGTCACAAGATAAGAATATTATGAAAAAAGATATATAATGGAAGAGTATGGTTACCTTTGATCCGGCATTAATTTTAACTTTGTCAATTTTGAGGAAAATGGTGAGGGAGAAAGAGACTATCTGACCATCATATCACTGCATGAAGTCACTGTAAGAAGCAACATGGCATTTTATGTTTCAAGCAAATTTAAGTTGGCATTAAAAATTGCATTGAAATAACAATAAATTTTTAGTTGAGGAGGCTGCGACTTAAAACCTTCATGTTTGACCAAGTTTTTGGTCATCTCTGCTATTGTCTTAGATTATGCCAAATATTGCTCCTGTAAGTGTTTTGGTATATGCAAAAATGCTGTGTAAATGCAAATAGTCTTTTACTAAGGCTTTCTTTAGGGCTCATGTTTTTCTATTTTTGGAGTAATTTTCCTTTCAGAATTCACCCTTATTCTGTCCTATGTGTTTGCATTATTTTCAGCTTGTGATTCCCACAACTTTTCTGTGTTCTTATTGTTTACTATTTAGGGCTAATTACTGTTCTTTTTTAGCTGGGATTGCTGTGCACATTATTGGGTCTAAAATAACCTGTTCCTTTATTTTAGTTTTCTTTTATTCTTGCATGGGATGTGGGTGCCATTGATAAGGTTAGCATTTGATGCCCATTCCTAAATGGCTCTTGAATAGAATGGCTTGCTAAGCCATTTAAGAGGACAGGTAAGCATCAACCACATTGCTGTGGGTCTGGAGTCACATGTAGGTCAGATAAAGTAAGCATGACACTTTCCTTCCTTGAACGACATTAGTGAACACAAAAGAGCTTGGTTCTAGAATGTATTGTCCTAAGGAACTGCCCTGAAAACACTCCATGAAGTCACACCCCACACTACTTTAGCCAATTTATATGAAGGTTGAAATCCAAGATTATTACCATGCCTTTTTAAACAATTGCCTATTGTTTCTATATCCCCTCCTACAGTTTGTTGGCTCTCAGAATGATTATCAATCGTCTGCACCAGCCACTTCTGTCATTTCACATTTCTTTTTTGTCACCTACATTTCAAAGTTCAGCTCTAATATCATTTCTCATGACTTCACTGATCTCATCCTTGCTTAGCAGAGCTACCCTGCCTTCATTTCATTTCTTCCTGTCCTCCCAACATATGAAATACGCTTGAATATTCAGGTCAAAATGTTGATAACTTTGCTATTGCATCAGACTCATTTATTTCTGTTTGTGCCAATAACCAACATGTTCTGAACACAGTGTGCATGAAGATAAAGAGCTTTTAAATACATCATTTTTACCATTTTTCCTCATTAGAACTTACTTGCTGGTATGCTCTAAAATTTGTATACTCTGTTCTGTCCTGCTACATTCTGCTCATCTTTAGCCATTACTGCTTAAGTATCCCCTCACAACAGGCACTATTTAGTTTAAAGCCCACTTTACAGCCTCAGTTATACAGCATGGTTCAGCTGAAGATTTCTCCAACAGTGCAGCTCCCATTTTCTCCAAAACCAATGCTACATGAATAATCACCCATTTGTCCGATGTCAATCTTTGAGCCATGCATTCAGTTGACTTAATCTTAGTTACTTTATGAAAATCAACACCTGACTCAAGTAAGAGAAAGCAAGAACTACAGATGCTGGAGACAGAGTCAATACAGTGTGGTGCTGGAGGAACACAGCAGGTCAGGCAGCATCAGACAAGCCCAAGTAATAACTTAGAGTCATAGAATTGTACATCATGGAATCAGACCTTTTGGTCCCTGCCGACCATGTTCTCAAACTAAACTCATCCCACTTGCAGACATTTACCCCATATCCCTCCAAACCTTTCCTATTCATATATTTATCCAAACGTCTTTTAAATGTTGTAACTGTACCTGCATCTGTCACTTCCTCTGGCAGTTTATTCCAGATACAAACTACTCTCTGGGTAAAAAATTGCCCCTCTTGTCTTTTTCAAAGATTTCTCCTGTCACCTTGAAAATGTGGCCCCAGGTTTGAACTCTCCCACTTGAAGGCAAAGACCATGCTATTCACCATATCTCTGCCCCTCATGATTTTATAAACTCTATAAGGTCACCCCTCAAACTCCTACACTCAAGTGAAAAAGGTCTTAGCCCATCCAGATACTTTTATAACTCAAATCCTCCATTCCCAACACACCTTGGTAAATGTTTTCTGAACACTCTCCAATTTAATAATATCCTTCTTGTAGCAGGGCGACCAGAACGGCACATGTCCTCCCGAAGAGGCCTCACCGAAGTCCTGTACAACCTCAACCTGATGCCCCAACTCCTATACCTAAAGGTCTGAGCAATGAAAGCAAGCATACTAAATGCCTTCTTAACCACCATGTCTACTTGTGATGCAAATTTAAAAGAATTATGTATCTGAACCCCTTGGTGTCTCTGTCCTACAACACTACCCAGGGACCCACCATTAATTATATTAAGTCTTGCCTTTGTTTGTTTTACCAAAATGCAATACCTCACATTTATCCAAAGTAAACTCCACCTGCCATTCAACCCATTGACCCAATTGATCAAGATTTCTTTATTAACTTTGCACTTCTGCTTTTCATCTGTTTCCTCACTGTTCATATTCCCTCAGCAAAACATCTTTCTTAGTGATAATTATAAAATTGGTATCCATATGGACCATAGCAACTGGATACTTTATTTTACACTCTAAGTTCCTCTCCAGGCCTGAGGAGATACCACTGGACTTAGTACTCAAGCTCCTGGCTGGAGAGAACATGAAGTAGCCCCTGTTATCAATGGTAATAGTCCTGAAAGGGTTAATGTTGGAGATTGGATTCGGCTCTACCCAATCAGATGATGTTATACAATCTTAGGTGGGGATGACATCTCAATGGTGTTAACTGTGTAATCCCTGGTTCGTGAAATACTCAGTCATTATGTAGAACTAGCCAAAGTTATTTGTAACGCTTGCCTTCATGCTATAAACCACATCTTGGCATTTAGAGAAACACAGATGTAGACTATTTGGCTGAACATGTCTGTGTTGGCTCATTAAATGCTTATCTAATGTCAATCTCCTGCCTTTTCACCATTTCTATACAAATAATCATTCAATGTCCTCTTGAATGCATTAATTGAAACTGCCTCCACCACATTTCCAAGTATTACATTCCATACCCTAACGACTTCATTTTGTTCCGGCTTCTTGATGCCACACTCACTTACATGTGCCCATGGTATCAAGGGCAGTCACTTTCACCTTGCCCCTGGAATTGAGCCCTTGTTTCTTTGTTTGGACCAACACTGAAAAGATGTCAGATGGCCCTGGCAGAGCCCAAACAGGGCATCACTGAGCATATTGTTACTAAACAGGTGCTTCTTAATAACACTGTTGATGATCTCGTCTATCAGTTTTCTGACGATTGAGAGTAGACTGAAGCAGCAATAATTGGCTGGTTGGATTTGTCCCACTTTTTGTGCAGAGGACATACCTAGGCAATTTTTCACATCAGTGGGTAAATGCCAATGTTGTAGCTGTACTGTACCAACTTGCCCATGAACACAGCAAGTTCCCACACAGGGATGACTAAATGGGTGCCATGTCCTATTCTTGTTCTGATTTCCAATTTTGTTTCCAGATTCCACCCTTCTCTCAGTTATACGTGGTCTATTTCCGATGTTTTATGTCCATTTCTCATATTCATTGTAAGCTCACAGTATCCATCAGTTTCTTGACAATTGCTCATCACACCCTGCAAGGGCTCCATTCCATTCTCTCAATTCTTATCTCTCCTTTCCATCATTTTTGATGATACAACCTTCTGGTACATTGCTTCTCGGATGTTTTCTCACTGTCTTAACCAAGGATTACTGCCGTTATAGTTGACAGAACCCTCAACCAGGTCTGCCACTCGCCCCACAATTTCATTGTCATCCCTTCTTCTCTCTGCCAGAATGATAAGAGGTTTCCCTTGTTCTCCCCTTCCACCCTATTAGCCTCTGTATTCAGTGGATTATTTTCTGTAATTTTTGCTCTGTCCAGCATGATGCCACTACCAAGTACACCTTCTCTACCCTTTGCCTTTCAGAATTCCATAGGGAATATTCCCTCTTTGATACCTTGGTCCATTCCTCAGCCATTCCTAACACCACATCCTGTCCCCACAGTACTATTCCATAGAAGCACACAAAATGAAATGACTATCCTTTGACCTTCACACTATCCAAGACTCCAAACATTAATTGCAGGTTAAGCAATGGCTTCTTTCAATTTAGTCTACTGTATTTACTATTCTCTGTGCAGCCTTCTTTATATCGGGAGTCAAATGCAGATCATAGAATGCCTATGCTGTGGAAGCAGGCCATTCAACCCATCAAGTTCACAGCGACCCTCAGAGAGGTTCCATCCAAACCCACCACCCTACCATATCCCTGAAACCTTGCATTTCCCATGGCTAATTCACTTAGCCTGCACATCCCTGGGCACTACAGGCAACTTGGCAAAGTTAATCCATCTAACCTGCACACCTTTGGACTGTGGAAGGAAACCAACACACAACACGCGGACAATGTGCAAACTCCACATAGACAGTTGGCAGAGTGTGAATCGAACCCAGGTTCCTGGCGCTATGAGGCAGCAATGCTAATCACTGAGCCACTGTGCCACCCCAAACACTGTGACTGTTTTAATGAATCCCTCTGCTCAGCCTGCAAGCATGGTTCTGAGCTTCTGGTGAGTCTTTCATTTTAATTGTCCACCTTGCTCTCACATTGTCATTTCTGTCCTTAGCCTACTGCACTGTTTCAGTGATGCTTAACATGAACTTAAGAACCGCAGCTCATCTTTCAACTGAAGTGCTTTACCCCCAGCTGGACTCAACATGAAAATTTCAGAGTGTAAATCCAGTCCCCAGTTTGTTCCCTTTTCTTGCCTTCTTTCAGTTTTACCTCTTGGCTATGAACATGCTTGCTGTGACCAGGGTCCTGGACATGGGCAAGGATACATCAGGGCGTAATAATCAGGGCTGAATGCGTACCTCATGCTCAGGTTGAGGGGTGGGGGCACCTCAACTCCTATCGGGGATGGAGCTTCTATACTTAAGTCAGGCGAGGGGCCAATGTGCTTATTTCAGGGACACGACCCCTGGGTGCAAGTTTGGAATGGGACCCCCGGTTTAGGATCAGGGGCAGTGCCCAGACTCTGCTGTAGTGGCTGTAACGAGGTCAGCCAGGTTGACCTCATAGAATATGAGTTCCCTGATTGGGGCTGTTAATCTGGTCCAATCAGGGAGCCCTGGCTGACAGATATAAACAGGAGTGTCAGGGGTTCTGTTCACTCTGAGAGCTGGCTCTGTGCTAGTTGGGTCAGTGCATATGTAAATACAGCATGACTTGGTGACAGGATACCAGCCTTCGTGTAGTTTTTTCACTGCAATTCCTTTCAAGACGCCTGCTGTGGGCTCATTGTTCAGTTTGATCCTTTGTTTTTTTTAGTTGCTCCCCCTCCAGTCCCTATGGACTTGCAGGATTAACTCTTCTGCCATTCAATCTCTGCTGTCATCCACCCTGTCCATTGTTGCCCCATTATCCAAAACCTATTACATCTCAAATTTTTCCACATTGGAATAAAGGGCACGGATCTGAAATGTAACCGTACCTCTATTTCTGTCCCCAGGCAGATGCTACCTAAGCTGCTGAGATTTGTCCAGAATTTTACGACATTATGTCAAAATGTACGCATTCACTGCTAATAAAAATAACCCATTTAACCCTGAATACTGCTGAGTTTCATGTCCTTAAGTAGCTCAGGGTTGGGAATTGTGTTGGGACGATATTGACTCTGCAGATAATCAGTCCAGAATGGATTTAAGCAAACAAACATTGATATTAATTTGCTTATGAACTAATGATGTTGACTCTCTCAAATTATCTTACATGGTAGAAATTAAAATTCAAGCAAAGCTAAATGTCACAGGTATCAAAACTTGTTTTCTTCTCAGTTGCACATGCTTGTCAAGCACAAAATTACCAGGTGGAAATATTTGCTTTCAGTAGTTGTTATTTGCAGCAGGTTCCAGTGAAAAGAATGGGTTTCACATATTGGCAGCATTATTCCTCAGAACCGGAATTATTCCTCAGAACAGGAACGATTGCGCAGTTACACTACCAATCACAGCTGAGATGTCACTATGCTGTGTCCTTGCAATTTATTTAACATTCACATGATCAATTGTTTCCTTCTCACTGTTTTTCTGATGGAATATCTATCTGCTTTTACTGAGAGTTGATGTGGTTTGGGTTGACTTTGTGGTATTTCATAGAAACATTTTTATTTAGACTCTGTAACCTGATACAATATTGCTGCTTAGAGAGACTCTGTTAAGTAAATAGACTTTGTTTGTGCCTTGCTGCCCCAGTTTCACTCTTCTCCTGATCCAACCCTGGCAAACACTTTGTGTGGAATCCTCAAAGGCCCTGAATGATGTAGGCCTTGATGGGAAATTTAGGAGCACCATACAAGAAATCCAGCAAGACCTTTCTCAATATCAGGAGTGACAAGTCATATTTACTGACAGAGCTCTAAACATTGAGGTGATATCCTCACCAGTGAAGGGCGAGAGGCTTAGTAATAATATATTTTTTTAAATTCACTCATAGGACTGGATGTTGCTGGCTGGCCAGCATTTATTGCCTGTCCCTAGTTGCCTATGAAAAGGTGGTGGTGAGCTGCTTTTTTAAACTGCTGCAATCCAAAAGCTGAAGGTAGACCCACAATGCTGTTATAGAGGAAATTCCAGGACTTTGATTCAGCAACAGTGAAGGAATAGTGATATATTTCCAAGTCAGGATATTGAGCGTTTTGGAGGGGAACTTGCAGAATTCAAGATCACGCTGTCAGGTGGGAGCTTTGTTTCTGTCAGTCACACTCCATAAACCTCACAGCCCAATGATTACTTGCTCCCTATATTCAAACAACTCATTCACACTGAATTAATAAGTCATTGACATATCCACCACCTGTTCCCTCGTTCCCTTCATATCAGCATTCCTTCAGATCATACTAGATGATAACAGCAAATACTTTCAGCTCCAGTAGGTGGGAGAACAGATGAGTATTTAATGAGGGGGCACTATAAGGGTATGTTAGACAGTTAATAAGGTGTTTTTACGATGAATCATTCCTGAAACTCAACGATAATGACACTTTGGCAAAATATAGTCAGATTGAGCCCTGCTTAACTCAAAGAGTGATACACAGTGGTGGCACGAGACACTCTGCAAAGATTGGACACAGTGGGAGAAATTGTTCATTTGTCATAAACATTTGTTTGTCCAAATGAGTGTGGAAGTATACCAGGCCAAGAATTCAGTGATTAAAATTAACCATTGACGAGTTAAACTTCATAACTTCTGTCAACCATCAAACATTCATTTAAAAAGTCACAATAAGAACAGGAAATGCAGGAAATGTTTAGCAGATCAAGTGTGATTTCTGGAGAGGGAACTGAAGTTAATGACATCGGTCAGTGATCTTCCATAAAGTTAATTGCAAGTGCATAGGCAGGGAAATGAGAAAGCGATGGAAAATATGAAAGGAGAGATCAGTGACAAAGTGAAATGTAGGAGAGGTTAATTAAAAAGGCTTACATTTGTGTAGCACCTTTCATACCAAGGAACTCTACAGCCAATGAAGTGCTTTTGAAAGTGGAATCACTCTTGATATGTAGAATCATAGAATCTCTAGAGTCTGGGAGCAGGCTATTTGGCCCATCAAATTCACACCAAAAAGCATCCCAACCAGACCTACTATCCCACCCCTGTAACCCTGCATTTCTCACGGCTAACCCACATAGCCTACACAAACCTGGACACTATGGGCAATTTAGCATGGCCAATCCACCTAATCTACATATCTTTAGACTGTGGGGGGAAACCCATGCAGACACGGGCAAAATGACCACATAGACAGTCGCCCAAGGCTGGAATTGAACCTGGATCCCTGGTGCTGTGAAACTTCCATGGTAATCACTGAGCCACCAAAGCACACCAGATAATTTGTGTGCAGCAAGTGCCCACAAACAGCATGAACAACAATAGATAATCTATTCCTTGTGATGTTGATTGAGGAGTCAATATTCTTCAGATAGCACTCTGCTTTTCCAAAGTGCCATGAGATCTTTTACATTCACCTGAAAGGGCCAATGGGGCCCCAGTTTATTGTCTCATCTGAAAAGTAGTACCCCCAGCAGAGCAGCACACCCTCAGTATTGCACTGAATGGTACCCATTATTTGAAAGATCAAAAGTGGGAAGTGAATCCACAATTTTCTGGCCTGGGAATGACGTGGCACAGTGTCTCAGTGGTTAGCACTGCTGCCTCACAGCACCAGGGACCCTGGTTTGATTCCAGCATTGGACAGATTGTCTGTGTGGAGTTTGTACATTCTGCCTGTGTCTGCGTGGGTTTCCTCTGGGTGCTCCGGTTTCCTCCCACAGTCCAACGATGTGCACGTCAGGTGGATTGGCCATGCTAAAATTGCCTGTAGTGTTGAGGGTTGGAAATGCAGGGATGAGGTGCGTGTGGGTATGTCTGGGTAGGATGCTCTTTGGAGGATTGGTGTGGACTTGATGAGTTGAATGGCCTGCTTCCACACTTCAAGGATTCTATGACACTCTAAAGACACAGATGATGGGTGTAAATAACCATGAAGAATCATTGTTTGTTGCCAGAAACCAATGGCAACAGAGGATAATCTAAAGTTAGTGACCTCAATGTATCCAGAGGCTGGAAATGATGAATTATAAGATGAGGTGCTGTCCCCTGAACTTATCCTGAGTTTACAGGAAGAATATAGAATAAAAGGATAGAAACATCAGGAGAGTATTGGACAGAAAATTAAAATCACAGACAATTGGAGGCTTGTGAGCACATTTGTGTATTGAATGGATATATTCTGCACAGCAATCTATGCACAGTTTCCCCAGTTCAAAGGAGATCACTTTGAGAGAGACCAAAGTTGAAGAAGGACAGGGAAGAGTTGAAGATGAACCAGGTGAACATGAGTGATATGAACTGAAAATGGAAACAAAAGCTAATTTAGTTTTATCAGCTCAGAGTGATAGCAGGGACTTGCACCGAAACAGTCATCAATATAGCCTTAGATGAGGTGAGAGAGTAAAACTGAGGGGAACACAACAAAGAATGTTGTACATATTGCTAAAAATGGCATATTAGAATGCATTTAAGACCCCATTGCAACTTCTTACATTTGGAGGAAACGAATGGGGAAATTCTTACAATACATGAACAAATTTAAGCAAATGGAGAGGGGTATTGTTGGATGAAGGAAGATTTGGCCTAAATTCAAGACAGAGATGAAGGACCCTCAGTCTATATGGGTGGCAAATGGACATTTAAATGGATTGGATGTCCATCATGAAAACAAGCTTTCTTGGTTGACACTTAAATGGACATTATGCTGTCAAGATGGCAACGGTCTGTTAAAATGCTATGCCAAGCCTTCAGCTGCTCATTATGCAAAAGATCCTCCAATATTATTCATAGGAAAATGGGAAAGCTTATAGATGTCCTGTGTAACTTATTGGGCAGTCAACATCACCAACATTAAATGCATACAGTGATTTTAGATACATTCATTTACAAATGACCCACAGCAGAAACATTTTGAAACACAGGCATGTTCAGCATTGCTGTTGAGATTAAATTTCTACTGGGTTTTAAAAATTTCTTTAACTAGTGTCACTTGAAAGAAATGAATCGGCCATCAATCAAATGCAGAACTGAGTAATTGACAGCATCATTTAAATTGTTCAATTTGCAGAGGGACCTCAAATTCACATCATGTAGTTAATTACAGGAAATTCAGTCTGCTTTTATTTTTTACTTTAAGCTTATATTCTATTAGAAGTTTTTCTTCTTATACTGTATCTCATTTATTTTTCAGAGTTACACTGCATTGTTATTATTTTCAATTTTGTTTTATCTTTACATTACATTCTAAGGCCTAACTGTGCTCCATCATTTTCTTGTCATAGAGTGATACAGAGGTGTATATAAATGGATAGTATAATCAGTCTCTATTGATATGCATTAAAAATCACGGCTCTTTACAAGTCATTCCATGAACTGTTTATTCAGCTCTCACATTACAAATGTCTCACCAAAGATGTTCTTTCCCATTGATTTCCTTATTCTTATTTCTTTGTTGCACCGTCTTTCTTTCTCCTAAATACTTAAATTCTTGTGTCTGTTCTAGTTCCGTTCATTTTATCCATATATGAATATTTCTTAACAAGAAAAAGCAAAGAACTGCAGATGCTGGAAATCAGAAACAAAATCAGAATTACTTCAGAATTCTTCCTCTCTGGACCAGAAACATTAACTTTGCTTTCTTTTAACAGATGCTAACTGACCTGGTGAGTTTATCTAGCAATTTCTGATTTTGTTTATGAATATTTCTTTGTGATTTTGGGAACTGCATCACTTTGGCAAAAACTTTCTTCCAGAGTTCATGTCTGCTGTTACGAGTTTACCTATCAATTCTTGCTATGTTTCTTCTTGCCAAAAAATGTTTTGCTAACTGCACATCTAACATCCCAAGACATGACTTGTAGGCAGCTTGATTTGAAATGTTGATTTGTGTGGATGTGAAAAGGAGACCAATTTGCAAAATAGCATGGAATTATGGGTTGGGAAAGAAATGGAAAGGAACAGTTACACAGAAAAAAATAACAAATGATGAATTGCCGGGGAGAGTGAACGAACAAAGAAATTTGCTGAAGATAATTAGGAAAAACCAAAAAGTCTGGCTGGGTACATTTTATAAGGATTCGGAGTCAAGAAGCATTGTAGAGAAAAGAACTGTCAAGCAAAAAGAAAACTGATAAAAGAGGATCTCAATGCAGGCTGGTTTAAAATTAAAATAAATTTTTGACAATGAAGGGAGGGGCACAGGATCAAAAGATCAAAAGCCATAAAACGACTTAAGTATGAGCCAAGAATCTGTATTTGAGAAAGAGTGCACATCATCATGGACAAAGAGAGCAAAGAATACGCAATTTCTTTGTTGGTGATTTTATTACGTGGTTCATTTCGAATAACTGCGGAGAAAAAGCTCCTTCACAGCAGGGTTAAATTCTTTTAGACCTAGTCCCTAAGTTGAGCAATTATGAGAATGTGATCCAATATAGACTGTTCTGTACTTCATTGGCCCATCACATTTTGAACCAAGAGCTGTGTCAGTCAAGAGAAATACGGTAAACCCAACAACGCTGAGACCTGCGGCACTCCTGCCCACACTGTCCAAAACAAATTTCTTCTGTAATAACCCAGGAAATGCAATGGGCATGCTATCTTCTTATCTATTAGTTGAAGATTTTCATTATGCCCCAACACAAAACTTGACATTCAGACTCATTTTAGTTTAAGTCTCAAGTGTTTGATGAGGAAAGACGTGGAAAGGGTTCTAGCCTGGGTAGCTGCACAGGCAGAAGCTTGTGTGTAATCTGTAAATAGTCTGAAGCAATGCAATAAACATCTGACTGTTTACCTGATTCTTCAGATCTCCACTGATTAAACCAAACAGGTGGATTGCCCTTATCTATAGCACAGCACAACAGCTGCCAGACCTTCTGAGTGTGCAGGCCATGTCTTCTCCATTTTATCTCTTTAAACAAGACCATTAAACAATTTTAGCATCTGTAAATTTTGATGCATGGTCTCTGCCATGGTCAGCACTCCTCATCTAAAAACGTCAGCACTTCAGAAGAGAGAATCCTATCTTTTAAGGCTGCTGAAAGCTAAAAAAAAAAGAGGTATTTGGGAGTCCTCATCCCTGAATCCGAATTTCTGAAGAAGGGTCTAGACCCGAAACGTCAGCCTTCCTGCTCCTCTGATGCTGCTTGGCCTGCTGTGTTCATCCAGCTCTACACCTTATTGTCTCAGGTAAATGTGGAATGTTGGCCTTTATTTCATAGGAAATGGAGTTTAAAAGTAGGGACGTTACGTAAGGTTCTTGAGTGGATTTGTAGCTCGGGTTGTGGATGTTGTGGTTGGTTGGCTCACCAAGCTGGTTCATTGTTCCGCAGACATTTCATTACCCTGCTGGGTAACATCGTCAGTGCAGCCTCCAATGAAGCGCTGTTGTGTTTTCCCACTTATGGATAACCGAAAGACTGGGTCAGAAGATGCCTACTACACGAATGACACAAGGAAGATACTACACACCCCGACAAACTCATCATGCTACCTTACATCAGGAACACATCTGAACTGACCACAAGACTCCTGTGACCACTGGGCATCAGAATAGTACACAAACCCACATCAGCCCTATGCCAACTGCTCACCCGAACCAAAGACCCACTACTCACTATGGACAGGACCAATATCATATACAAGATTCCCTTCAGAGACTGTGACAAACACTACATTGGACAAACAGGAAGGAAATTAACGACAAGGGTACACGAACATCAATTAGCTACAAAAAGACATGACCAATAGTCACTCAACTCTATCCACGTGGATAAGGAGAACCACCAATTAGACTGGGACAACACCAAGATCCTGGGACAACACCAAGATCCTGGGACAAGCAAAGCAGAGACAAGCACAGAAATTCCTAGAAGCCCGGTACTCCACGAAGAAAGCCATCAACAAACACATAGAGCTCGACCCCATATACACTCCACTGCGAAGGAAAACCAGAAGTGAAGTAATCCAGCTCAATGGACTCCAGAGTTGAAAAACTAGGCAGGAAAACACAACGGCGCTTCATCAGAGGCTGCACTGATGATGTTACCCAGCAGGGTAATGAAACGTCTGCGGAAAAACAACGAACCAGCTTGGCGAGCCAACCAACCACAATAGGGAGGTTATGCTAAAACTATATAGCGCACCAATCAGACCATAGCTGTAACATTGAACAGTTTTGCACCCCTTATTTGAGGAAAGTTAGACTGGCATTGGGAGCAGTTGGGGAAAGGTTCACTAAGCCAATAACAGTTATGGAGGGACTGTGTTATGAGGAGGGGTTGAGTAGATTGGGCCTGTACTCATTGAAATATAGAAGAATGAGAAACAGACATGATTTTTACAGGGTTTGACATGGATAGGTTGTTTCCCTTGTGACAGAACTTAGGACCACACAGCATGATCTCAGAATAAGGGGTCACACGTTTAAGATGGAGATGAGGAGGATTTTTTTCTCTCAGAGGGTTGTGAATCTGTGGAATTCTTTACCACAGATCAGAATAAAGGATGAGATAGATGCGTTTGTAATCAGTAAGGGAATCCAGGGTTATGGGGAAATGGTGTTATGATTCAATAGCAGATTCAGTGTGACATAGCAAAACAATGTCTCCTGGTTAAATGGTACTAACACGCTTATTAGCAGTAAAATATATCGTAATTAGGAGATAAATTAAGGAAAGCAGTAAATATACTTTAATCGGGAAATACGTAAAGCAGCAAGTATATTTTAAGCAGTAAATATATGTATATGTATGTAGCAGTGAATATATATTCAGTGGTGAATAATATATACATGCAGTAAATGTAAATTAACTACAAATCTCACACCTTTCCAGCAATTGAGGACCATGCTTCAGGTCTGGAGAATCCGCAGATCCCGGCACTGTTCAATAATTCTCGTCTGAGACAAAGTCTGACAGTGAAAATGCAGATACTAAGCTGGCAACAAAATTCGCTGCCTTTTTACAGTCAAAAATCCCAGCCAAAGACGAAGTCTCCCGAACGGGACAATGTTCCTTATCGTCAGTACTGTTCTGCCTTTGTCAGTACTTTTCCAGACATTCCATTATGCAGGAATAACATGTGCAGGTGGCCCCATGTGATGGTCCATCCAAACAGTTTCCATACACAAGTTTATAATCCATGACTACTTTTTAGTCAAAACAGGCTGCTTTTGCATCGGGCCTGTTTTCCAGCACCTTTCCACTTGTCTGAATTATTGGCATCATGTCCAATTAACCATCAATGATTAACCCCTCTGGTTTGAAGATGTCTTCGTAATGGCGATCATCATAAGGATGGCATGGTGGCTCAGTGGTTAGCACTGCTGCGCTTCCCAGCACCGGGATCCTGGGTTTGATTCTAGCCTCGGGCGACAGTCTGTGAGGAGTTTGCACGTTTTCCCTTTGCCTGCGTGGGTTTCCTCCGACATTTCAAAGACATGCAGGTTACGTGGATTAACCATGGGAAATGCAGGGTTACAGAGATGGGAGTGGGTCTGGGTTGGAGAGTCCGTGTGGACTTGATAGGCCGAATAGCCTGCTTCCACATTGTAGGGATTCTATGATCATTTTTAATCCTACTAGTACAAAAAAGCAAGAAAGTGGATTTGAGAATTATCAGATTAACCATGACCTCATTGAATGGTTGAGTAGACTCAATGGGCTGAATAGCCTACTTTTGCTCCTGTGCTTAATGTCTTATCGTCTTCAGTGCAGGATGGCCTAAAGCAGTGCTATGTGGTAGCAATATTGGACTCTCTGCTAATGTATGAAGCCAGTATCATGGAGAGCAGTGGCTACAAACAGAAATCATTGCAATGTACAGGCAGCATATAGATGGTACATTGCCTGCAATGCACTGACTGGATTTGGATTAACTGAACTTCTCAAACTCCATTTCGGTAGTTAACCTATTAAAGTGTCTAAATATTTTAACTATCAATACATAAGCTCTGCTCCACTTATTTAATAAACATATTTCTCTATCCTTAGTACTGAAATTTGTCCTCACAAAAGTATTCAGCCGCGATGAATGGAAAAGGACAGGAGTTACTGACAAGCAATTTAAAGCAGTTCCACTGAGTTAGTTGTTTTGACCTGGTTCTGCACTAAGGTAATAAAAAAACATGCCAACATTGTCACTATATCGGCCAGGGTTTCACAATTCTGATCACTTTTCACTGACTCTTGTTGAAATGTTGCACTTTTGAGAACGTTGTTTGGAGTTAAGACCACACCCAGCACCTTTCTGGTATTATCTGCAGGGGAACAGCCAATCAATAGTCACTGTCAAGAAATGTCTGCAGGATTTGTGTTCCTGCATTATCTTATCCAAGTTGAAGTCAGTGACTTGAAAGAGGAATGGGAAAGAAACGATAGGCTTCAAAATGGGAACAAAACTGAATATGTTAACTGAGATAGTAGGAACTGCAGATGCTGGAAAATCTGAGATAACAAGATGTAGAGCTTTTAGGACACAGCAGGCCAAGCAGCATCATAGGAGCAGGAAGGCTGACGTTTCCGGCCTAGACCCTTCATCAGATGATTTCATTTCTTCCTGCTCAGCCTTCCTGCTCCTATGATGCTGCTTGGCCTGCTGTGTTCATCCAGCTCTACACCTTGTTATCTCTGAATATGTTAACTGTCATATTACGTCCTCAGGCAGTACAAATCCATGCAGAAAATCCAGTCTCATTATTTCACTCCATGGATCAAAGTTCTCATTACTACCTGCAAAAAACCCAAACAAACTCAGCCTAAAACAGATAACTCTGCACTGATCACAGCTTGAACTTGGGACTTGTTTGAACACAAAAGCTCAAATACTCAATATTTTTCAATATCATGCTGTTCCTGAAAGAGATAAAGTAATGAATGCATCCACGCATGAATGTCTTCAAGGTCTCCCTCAAAATGGCAGCAGAATAAAAGATTGATCAGTAAATTCAAGGTAAACTCTCAGTTCTGCCTGAAGCATTTTAATACAGTCAAGGTCTTCCATCAAAGTCTCATTAAATCTCTGGTATCATGATTCTAATAGTCTTGGTTATTAACTCAATCTCAGGATTGCAGAATTGCAGTATAAAATGTTAGTCAGCCCACAGCAAAAAAAACCTAAGTTCGGGTAAAAATTATTCGGCAAATACACATAATGTGCTTCTCAGAGATAGTAAGAACTGTCTATGCTAGAGTCAGAGATAATACAGTGTGGAGCTAGAGGAACACAGCAGGCCAGGCAGCACCAGAGGAGCAGGAAAGCTGACATTTCGAGTTGGGACCCTTCTTCTGAAGAAGGGTCCCGACCTGAAACGTCAGCTTTCCTGCTTCTCTGATGCTGCCTGGCCTGCTAATGTGCTTCTTTCTTCTTAATGAATAAATCTCCTGCTTGAAATTAAGACACCTTTTTCTTTCATTCATTCTGCGATGTGACTGTCGCTGACAAGATCTGTATTTGTTATCCATCCTTAATTACCTTTGAGAAGATAATGATCAACCCTCTCCTTAAAATGAGACAGTCCATGGTGCGTGGGTACAGCCCACCTGTAGCAGTTTGATGCAATTGAGTGGCTTGTCAGATACTGTTGAGGACCACTATCATAGGGATTGGAGGTTAGGGTCTGTATAGGATTGTCACTCCCTGTTCTGCATCTAACTGCAAAAGTAGTTCATTAACCTGAAGAATGGTGTGCCAATCATAAATATATACATTAATGTAATTAAAAATGAGGTTGTATGTTTCAGCAAGAGAAATAAAGTGTTTATGGTTCCAAGTGGGACAGAAATCTAGTGGTACTAATTCACAAGAACATTAAATGTAGCAACACAATTTAATAAACCCACACAATGGAAACCATGCACTTAGACTTTAGAGTAGATTTGTAGCTCGGGTTGTGGATGTTGTGGTTGGAAGGCTCGCCGAGCAGGGTAGTGAAATGTCTGCAGAGAAACAACGAACCATCTCGGCGAGCCTTCCAACCACAACACCAAGCACTTAGGTTCACTTCCGGACGGAGAGAATTGAGAATTGATTTATGGATAGTGTGTTGAACTTGCATATGGCTTTGGCAGTACCACACAATGTACCTTCAACAATCTGGTTTCCATTTATGGATAGGAAATAAAGGATTTAAAAAGAAAGATTGACAAGGATGATACCAGAACTGAGACTTAGGCCTACCAGAAAATGCTGGTAGTTTGGTATTGGGTTGACCATGGAATGGCAATCTGTACCATGGTCATGTTTGCCTTTATTCTCAGGCTTCGTTTATTCATGTGCCCTTCATATTAAACTGTCTGGTTAGCCTTTCTGAGATAACAAGGTGTAGAGCTGGATGAACACAGCAGGCCAAGCAGCATCAGAGGAGCAGGAAAGCTGACGTTTCGGGCCTAGACCCTTCTTCAGAAATGCCTTTCTACTGTCCTCTACCAGCAACCTAGGTATAGGCATGGTAAAATAATTCCAACTCTTCATTCATACTTTGTACATTACTGTGGTTTAGTACTGATTATTGCTTGCCTCAGAGTTATCTCAGATGTTGTCTCTGAGTCCTTTGCTCATGTCATGCTTACATTATTTTTAACATTACTGATTGATTTACATTGCCCCAATACTCCACATGTAGGCCTCATTTCTAGAAATGTGAAGGCTGTGGGGTAGCATGATAGAAAAACTTCAAAGTTTTGGTTAAGGAAGACGTAAAGACAATGTTTGGGATCATAGTGAGCAAAATTTGGGGTCATAAATACAAGGTAGTCATCATTAAATCCAATAGGGAATTCAAACAAAACTTATTTCTCCAATAAGCACTGAGCTGGGAGCATTATGGTGAATAGCATTGTTGCATTTAAGGAGAATCTAGGAAGAAAGGAGTTGAAAGATATTATAGGGGGTGATGAAGGGACATTGCTGAAAGGTTACGAATTTCACAAATATTGCCACAAACTGCTGGTGCTCTAAATAAAATGTAAATTAAAAAAGTTACGTTCTTGACTTCTTGGTGATACTGGCAAAGTTGCATTTATTTCCTGGCCCTGGTTGCTCTGAGAAGGTGGTGGTGATGTTAAACTTTCTCCTTAAACTTTTGCTGTCTTTGTGGCGATAGGGCTGCCACAACTGTGTCAAATGAGTTTAGAATTCTAACATCAAACCAGAAAACGTCCAAAGGTGTTTGAAGTGTGGAGGCAATGGCCCACTGGCATTCTTACTGGTCTGTTAATCCAGAAATCAATGTAATGTTGTCTATGTGGGTGGTCCAGGACAGAATGTTGGTGATCGTCATTCCTAAGAATGTGATGCTCTCGACACTCTCTACCTCAACTCCATTGATGTAGATAGGGACGTGTCCTCCTCCTTGCTTCCTGAAGTCGATGATTAGCTCTTTAGTTTTGCTGAAGCTGAGGGATAGATTATTATCTTTACATCGCGCAACCAAGAACTCTATCTCTTTCCTGCATTCTGCCTCGTCATTGTTTGATGTCCGGCCTACAATGGTGATGTTGTCAGTGAAATTGTGAATGGGGTTCGGTCAAAATTTGGTCACGTAATCATGACTGTACAGGAAGTACAATAAGGGGCTGAGTATGCATCCTTGTGGGGCGCCAGTGTTGATGGTTGTCATGGAGAAGGTGTTGTTGTCTATCTTCACTGATTGCTATCTGCGGTTCAGGAAGTTGAGGATCCAGTTGCAGAGGGCAGAGCAGAGATCTAGGTCTCAGAGTTTGGAGATTAGCTTGGTTGTGATTACAGTTTTGAAAGCAGAGATATAGTCAATAAGTAGAAGTCTAATTAAGTAGCCTTATTATCCAGATGTTGTGGGAATGAGTGTAGGGCAAGGGAGGTGGTGTCTGCTGTGAACTTGTTGTAACAAAAGGCAAGTTACAAGGGATCGAGGTAGGCTGGGAGGCGAGAGTTGATATGAGCCACGATTAACCTCTTGAAAAACTTCATAATTATGGAGATCAGAGCTACCAGGCAGTAGTCATTGAGGCATACTGCATGAGTTTTCTTTGGTACCAAGGTGATCGTGGTCTTCTGGAAGCAGATGAGATTTTCAGATGTGGCAGTAGAATTCAGAGAGCAGTCAGGTCCAAAATTGGGAAACTTACTTCAGGGGTTACTATGACCTGCTTTGATCTCCAAAACTGTTGCATAAAAATTCAGCTCAGAATTGGATTTGTAAAGCAAACAGAAAAGAAAAAATGCAGCTCATTTTGTGTGCTAAAACCTTTCTCCTTTTCTTTTATAGAATCCCGACAGTGTGGAAACAGGCCCTTTGGTCCAACAAGTCCACACCGACCGTCAGAGCATCCCACCCAGAGCCATCCCCCTTTAACCCACCTAATCTACATATCCCTCAACACTACGGGCAATTTTCCATGGTCAATCCACCTAGCTTGCACATCTTTAGGACTGTGGGAGGAAACCAGAGCACCCGAAGGAAACCCACACAGACATAGGGAAAATGTGCAAACTCCACACGGACAGTCGCCTCAGGGTGGAATCGAACCTGGGTCCCTGGCGCTGTGAGGCAACAGTGCTAACCACTGAGCCACCTTGCCACCCAAAATTTACAGCAAAATTATATTTGGATTTAACAGTACTCATAAAATGTAATTACAGAGTCATGGCGATGTACAGCATGGAAACTGACCCTTCAGTCCAACACATCCGTGCCAACCAGATATCCTATATAAATCTGGTCCCATTTGCCATCATTTGTGCCATATCCCTCTAAACCCATCCAATTTCTATCCTCATCCAGATGCTTTTTAAATGTTGTAATTGTACCAGCCTCTGCCACTTCATCTGGTAGCTCATTCCATACATGTACCACTCTCTGCATGATAAAGTTGCCCCTTAGGTCCCTTTTAAATCTTTCCTCTCTCACCTTAAACCTATGCCCTCTAGTTTTGTACTCCCAAACCCCGGGGAAAAGACTTTGCCTATTTACTCAATCTATACCCCTCATGATTTTATAAACTTCTATAAGGTCACCTCAGCCTCCGATGCTCCAGGGAAAATAGCCCCAGCTTATTCAGCATCTCCCTATAGCTCAAACATTCCAACCATGGTAACTTCATTGTGAATCTTTTCTGAACCCATTCAAGATTCACAACATCCTTCCTATAACAGGGAGACCAGAATTGAACGCAGTATTCCAAAAGTGGCCTAACCAATGTCCTATACAGCCGCACCATGATCTCCCAACTCCTATACTCAAGGCACCGACCAATAAAGGCAGGCATATCAAATGCCTTCTTCACTATCCTGTCTGTCTGCGACTCCACCTTCAAGGAACAATGAACCCACACTCTGAGATCTCTTTGTTCAGCAACATTCCCCAGAACCTTATCATTAAGTGTATAAGCCCTGCTCTGACTTGCCTTTCCAAAATGCAGCACCTCACATTTAGGTAAATTAAACTTATCTACCACTACTTGGCCCATTGGCCCATCTGATCAAGATCACATTGTACTCTCAGGTAACCTTCTTTGCTGTTCACAACAACTCCAATTTTGGTGCCATCTGGAAACTTACTAACCATACGCCCTATGTTCACATCCAAATAATTTATATAAAGCAGTGGACCCAGCAGCAATCCTTGTGGCACACCTCTGGTCACAGGCCTCCAGTCTGAAAAGCAACCCTCCATCACCATCTTCTGTCTCCTACCTTTGAGCCAGTTCTGTATCCAAGTAGCTAGCTCTCCCTGTATTCTGTGTGATCTAACCTTGCTAATCAGTGTATCATGCAGAACCCTGTCGAATGCCTTGCTGAAGTCCATATAGGTCATGTCCGCCACTCTGCCCTCATCAATCATCTTGGTAACTTCTTCAAAAAACTCAGTCAAATTAGTGAGACACAATTTCCCATGCAAAAGGCCATGTTGACTATCCCTAATCAGTCCTTGCCTTTCCAAATACATGTAAATCCTGTCCCTCAAGATTCCCTCCAACAACTTGCCCACCACTGATGTCAGGCTCACCAGTCTATAGTTCTCTGGCTTTTCTTTACCACCTTTCTTAAATAGTGGCATCACATTAGCCAACCTCCAGCCTTCCAGCACCTACCTGTGGCTATTGATGATGCAAATATCTCAGCAAGGGGCTCAGCAATCACTTCCCTAGCTTCCCGCAGAGTTCTAGGGTACACCTGATCAGGTCCCAGGGATTTATCCACCTTTATGTGTTTCAAGACATCCAGCACCTTGTCCACTGTAATATGGACATTTTTCATGATGTCGCTATTTATTTCCCCGTGTTCTGTATCTTCCATATCCTTCTCCATTTTAAACACTGATGCAAACTTCTCATTTATTATCTCCCCATCTCCTGCAGTTCCACACATAGGCGGCCTTGCTGATCTTTAAAGGTTTCTATTCTCTCCCTTTTTTTCTTAGTGTATTTGTAGAAACCTTTTGGATTCTACTTAACCCTATTTGCCAAAGCTTTCTCATTTTCCCTTTTGCCCTCCTGATTTCCCTCTTAAATTGCCTTAGTTTATTTATGTAAACTCACACAGTTAAGAAATCTCTAAGGAAATTGCGTTAAGCTCCAGTACACAGGTGTGTTAATTCACCCCACTGAGTACACATCACCATCACCCACACACCCTGACATAATTTTTCCCTGCTTCAAACTCCACTTCAAAGAATTGAACACAAGTCTTGGTTAAAGTTCCAGGTTTGAGGGAATGCTGCACTGTGTTCGTTTTTGAATGAAACAATAAACCAAGGCCCTGTGCGCTCTCTCAGGTGAAAAGATTACAAGCTCTCCTATAGACCTGCTTATATTTAGCCGACAAATCACTTACTTCCAAATCACTTAAAATATTAATTATTTTTTAATGATCCGAGTGCTGTTTGTGGGACCTCATTGTGTTCAAACTGGTTAACTTGTATTGTAACAATATATATACTTCAGTACTTAAATGGCTGCAAAACACTATAAGGGATGGTTCTGAGTCTATGAAAGGTTCTTTTTCAAGTCAAGTGTTCTCTCTCTTTCTGCTTCATGAGTGAAGTAACTTGGCAAGTATTATTAGACAGTGTGAGCACAGAGGCCAAAAAGCACTACCAGTTCCTGCACTCACCCAGTATTCTCTCATTCACTATGTCTGGTTAGTGATCAGGTAGATTAACTTTGCTTGTTCCCTTCCTTAATGGTAGTGTTTCATGTGTAGGCTTTAATGGCTTCTCTCTCAAAAACTGAAAGTACTGAGAGAGATTGCATGACTTTGGCAAGTCAGAAGTGATTTGATTTGATTTACTATTGTCAAGGTTGCATGCAGCAGCCAGATTATACCCTACAAAGTGCACTAGGATGATAGACCAGAGCAAGGAATGCACTGTTACAGCTGCAGAGAAGGTGCACAAAGAGCGAGACCAACATTACATTTAAAATTTGAGAGGTCCGTTCAGACGTCTAATAACAGCAGGGAAGAAGCTCTTCTTGAATCTGTTGGTGCATGTGTTTAAGCTTTGTACCTTCTGCCTGATGGAAGAGGTTGGAAGAAACTGTAACTGGCGTCAGAGGGGTCTTTGATTATGTTGGCTGCCTTCCCGAGGCAGTGAGAAGTATAAGTGGAGTAAATAGATAGAAGATCAGCTTGCGTGATGTGTTGGGCTGAGTTCACAACTCTCTTTACTTTCTCACGGTCCTGGATAGAGTAATTGCCAATCCAGCCATGATGCATCTTTATAAATGCATTTCTCCAAACATCTCCCTTCATTAAAAATGTACTATCACATGCAACCACTTCTGATATAAATAAAACTATCATTCATTAATGCATTCTATTTTTATTTGTCCCTGCGCACACCTTTCCCTCATAACCTTTGAATTTTTTTTAATATCATGCATGAAAGTTGTTGTTGGCAGTTCTTCTACTATCTGTGCATTCCTCGGATAATGCTCTTCTTCTGGGAAATGCTGTTCCCATGGTGAGTGATCAGAACAAGATGCTTATCTTTTACCTAAAGTCCTTGGACCAGAAACATTAACTCTGTTTTCGGTCCACAGATGCTGACAGACCTGCTGAGTTTTTTCAGTAATTGCTGAATTTTGTCTCTGTTCTTACATTAGCTGGTTCTCTTACAGCTCTCAAAATATCAGCAGTATCCTTCAAACATCCTACTTCAACTGTAGGCTTTAGGTTTCCTCTCTATTAAACTGAAAGCAAGTGCAACTGAGATCATCTATCTCCGACAAGTCTCAAAAGTACAGTTGTTCTTACAAATGCATTTCAAAGCAGGTGGGTGTAGTCATTTCAGAGATAGTAGGAACTGCAGATGCTGGAGAATCCGAGACAACAAGGTGCAAGGCTGGATGAACACAGCAGGCCAAGCAGCATCATAGGAGCAGAGAGGCTGACGTTTCGGGCCTAGACCCTTCATCAGAAAAGGGGGAGGGGAAGGGGGTTTTGAAATAAATAGGGAGAGAGTGGGAGGTGGATAGAAGAGAGATGGAGGAGAGGATAGGTGGAGAAGAAACAAACAGGTCGAAGAGGCGGGGATGGGGCCAGGAAAGGTGTACGAGAGAGTTGCAGTGGGAGAGAGATCCCTTGAGGTTTGTCCGGAGGGAGGAGGGTAACTTCTTCAGGTTAGGCATCCTTAGAAGAGGCTTCGCAGTGGGGTTAAAATCGAATAGTCATTTACTTTCTTTCCAGCTGAGATCATCAACAAGGCACATAAAGGTGATGGAATCCGGAGTCTTGCTGGTTTATGAGACGCTGCTGTAGTGCTCAACTCCCACTCAACTCACTCTCATGCATCCAATCCCCTGATAATGCTAACACTCATGTCTTCTGTGCTGCCTACTCAATCCTTCAGGACACTTCTCCCCCTGCGAAGATGGCTACAGGTTGGTAACCAGTGGAGCCTGGTCCGACCATGTGGAAGACCTTTATTATCTATCTTATTAGCTTTAGTTTTTATTTTCCTAATATACTTATACCACGTATATCTATAATGTAGTATAACATTTTTTTCTTTATTTTGTGTATATTTTGTACCTAGGTACTTTGTGCCTAAGATGGCGTGACATGTTAGCGACATTGCACACTTTTCACTGTACTCCTGTTCTTTTGTAACATGAGTACACAAGACAGTAATCCTAGATAACAAGGTATAGAGCTGGATGAACACAGCAGGCCAAGCAGCATCAGAGGAGCAGGAAGGCTGACGATAATGTGGGTGCTCCTGTCCGAAGGGCCTAATACTAATTCTGCACTTGAGTAATAGCTGCACCACTCACTTTTATCTTCCATAATACCTGGCTCTGTCTCATTCCACGATGACAAAATCTCACAATAGGGCTTAAAGGCACAAGAGGAGGTTGGTGGGTCCACCCACCGTTCAGCTTCTTAGCCCTGATGAGGAGAGGATCCTGACTCTGATCACTCCAAGCAAATCCTGGACCAGTATTAGATGCTGATCTTGACTTACTGTGCCAGGACCCCCTGCAAAAACTGTTTGCCTCGATCGGACTGAGGAATGCTGACAACTGTGATAATGTTCCTTCTAATGTGCCTTCATTAAACCTAATAAAAAGGCAGCAATAATTTCTGCCTGGTATCACAGGCTGAGGGGGCAATATGGCGAGGCACCCCAATTCAAGGTGGGTATGCTATGACCCCACAGGTGGATTTAGATTGAGTGAGCACTACTCAGTGAGCATAGAGCCCGGAGAAACAGCCTGGTTTACCCGGTGTGCTGGGTGGCTGTTCCAGAACACTAACTGTCCTTGGTGCAGAATTACAGTGATAGATGACGATGCAGCCCACAGTGCAACATTGAGATGCAGAAGTGTTTTGTGAGTCATTCAGAAATGTTCCATGAGTGTCTCAGAGGCTGACACAGGTCAAATGTCAATTTCTGAGATGTGGGGTGTGCATGCCCACAGAGCATGCCCTTAGTTGTAGGTGCCCAGTATCCAAAATAGAAGGACTTTTGACCAAATGGTGAGTTGAACGCATTAAGACCCTGAGACAACAAGGTGCAGGGCTGGATGAACACAGGAGGCGAGGGTTCTGAAATAAATAGGGAGAGAGTGGGAGGCGGATAGAAGAGGGATAGAGGAGAGGATAGGTGGAGAGGAACAAACAGGTCGAAGAGGCGGGGATGGAGCCAGTAAAGGTGAGTGCAGGTAGGGAGTTAGGAAGGGGATAGGTCAGTCCAGGGAGGAAGGACAGGTCAAGGGGGTGGGATGAGGTTAGTAGGTAGGAGATGGGGGTGCGGCTTGAGGTGGGAGGAGGGGATAGGTGGGAGGAAGAACAGGTTAGGGAGGCAGGGACGAGCTGGACTGGTTTTGGGATGCGGTAGGGGGAGGGGAGATTTTGAAACTTGTGAAATCCACATTGATACCATTACACTGCAGGGTTCCCAAGCAGAATATGAGTTGCTGTTCCTGCAACCTTCGGGTGACATCATTGTGGCACTGCAGGAGGCCCACATGTCGTGTGAGGAATGGGAGGGGGAGTTGAAATGGTTCGCGACTGGGAGGTGCAGTTGTTTATTGCGAACTGAGCGTAGGTGTTCTGCAAAATGGTCCCCGAGCCTCCGCTTGGTTTCCCCGATGTAGAGGAAGCCACACCGGGTATAGCGGATGCAGTATACCACATTGGCAGATGTGCAGGTGAACATCTGCTTGATGTGGAAAGTCTTCTTGGGGCCTGGGATGGGGGTGAGGGAGGAGGTATGGGGGCAGGTGCAGCACTTCCTGCGGTTGCAGGGAAAAGTGCCGGGTGTGGTGGAGCTGGAGGGGAGTGTGAAGTGGACAAGGGAGTCACGGAGAGAGTTGTCCCTCCGGAAAGCAGATAAGGGTGGGGAGGGAAAGATGTCTTTGGTGGTGGGGTTGGATTGCAGATGGCGGAAGTGTCGGAGGATGATGCGTTGGATCCGGAGGTTGGTGGGGTGGTACGTGAGGACGAGGGGGATTCTTTTTTGGTTGTTATTGCGTGGACGGGGTGTGAGGGATGAGGTGCGGGAGATGTGGGAGACACGGTTGAGGGCGTTCTCGACCACCGAGGGGGGGAAGTTACGGTCCTTGAAAAACGAGGACAACTGAGATGTACGGGAGTGGAATGC
>NC_063359.1:8732827-8753605 GCF_021869965.1 Rhincodon typus
GACATGTCCATCCTGGGCCTCCTGCAGTGCCACAACGATGCCACCCGAAGGTTGCAGGAACAGCAACTCATATTCCGCTTGGGAACCCTGCAGTCTAATGGTATCAATGTGGATTTCACAAGTTTCAAAATCTCCCCTCCCCCTACCGCATCCCAAAACCAGTCCAGCTCGTCCCTGCCTCCCTAACCTGTTCTTCCTCCCACCTTTCCCCTCCTCCCACCTCAAGCCGCACCTCCATCTCCTACCGACCAACCTCATCCCGCCCCCTTGACCTGTCCGTCCTCCCTGGACTGACCTATCCCCTTCCTAACTCCCTACCTACACTCACCTTTACTGGCTCCATCCCTGCCTCTTCGACCTGTTTGTTTCCTCTCCACCTATCCTCTCCTCTATCCCTCTTCTATCCGCCTCCCACTCTCTCCCTGTTTATTTCAGAACCCCCTTCCCCTCCCCCTTTTCTGATGAAGGGTCTCGGCCCGAAACGTCAGCCTCTCTGCTCCTATGATGCCGCTTGGCCTGCTGTGTTCATCCAGCCCTGCATCTTGTTGTCTCGGATTCTCCAGCATCTGCAGTTCCTACTATCTCTGATTCAGCATTAAGACCCTGCTCTAGTTTCCATGCTGAGTTTTCCCAGGGCTAGTTTGCAATGGTGGGTTTGGTAAGATCGCAACCCATGGGGGAGTTGGCCTGTTAACAAGGAGTTTAACAAGAAAAAATGACCATCAACTGGGAACTTGCCACTGCTGAGAGAGAAACCATCCCGCTACTTGAAGAAAGTGTAGACAATGTTCTCGACACCAAGATAGCCCTGGTTGAACATCTCACCCAATTTACCACACATATTGCCATAACCCATATCAGTCGGAACCTGGTAGGATTCCACCAGAGAAATGGCCCCTTGAGACTTGAAGAAATGCTGTGTCACATGCACTTTTCAAATTTTTTTAGTGCTCAATTCACTTTGAAGACCAGGATTTTCAGTTGACTAACAGCTGACATGTGGTTTAGAATAATGCCAACAGCATGGGGTTTGATCCCCATTCTGACTGAAGTACATTTGGGTCCTGCATCCTTTCCCTGGCCCATTGTGAAAGGATGGGATTGGCTATGGTTTGGCAACTGTCAAACAATCAGGAATGCTACCTGAAGAATCCAGATTTACATTGTGTTATTTTCTAAATGGTTTGATACATTTTAAATAAACCACTCCCCATTCAGCACACCGTTCAAATGCTGAAAGATGTGAACAAAAATTACTTTGAAACAACAAAAATTCTTCTGACTAATCTTTCCCTGTTTTCCATCTGGTGTTGCACTCACCAAATTATAATATATATCTCCAGGCACCGATTGTAAAAAAATGTCTTTGAAGAACAATGAATTAATGCTTCAGCATTTAAAGTAACTAAACATTTGACTGGAGCCAGTCCACAAAACTCACTCAGAGACAGAAGAAACTTTGCTTCACTTTTACAAAGGAGATTTTCCTGAACTTTGACATGGATGTATTTTTAGGTTCTCTCTTCTGAACATGAGGACAGAGAGTTGCAACTACCTTTGGCTATAACTTTATCAGGACTTTTCTGATCAAATTGGAAGATCTGGGTCTTTGATATAATTTTTGGGATTGACACCAAAATAACAGTGAAAAGTGAGGAGACCCCTTGCAAGAATTTTACAGGGATCACCATGCCAAGTGTTAAGAGGTGGTTGCAGTACCTTGACTGTGACTCTTAGCATTAGCAAGCATGAGTGACTTCACTCCTATTTTATTCTAACTGCAAAGGGTAAGACATTCCCAAATCACACAGAAATAGACTAGAAAAACCGCTGTACATAATGAAGATAAAACATTGATGTGTATATATACTGAAATAATTAGTGTGTCAGTTTAAACAGCCATTTTTCCTCAATATTTTTAAAAATATTTAAAACAGTTTTAAAGCAAATTATCTTATATGGCTTATTGGTACCTGTTAAAAAAATTGGTATGTAGCCAAGATGCAGTTTCTGTTTATGGAATTTTGATGAATAGCGAAACCTAATCAGAATTATAATCTTTAGAAAACAGTTTCTTGATTCTGAGTTTCAGATAAAACTCAAGAGTGATTTTTACTTGATAAAAAAGACTTTACCATTCATAAACATGTTATAATGTGAATTCATTTTTTTATATATTGGTGACTTTTAAGTGCTGTGCTTTGCCTTCTTTATTGCAAATTCATTTTTCTTTCCTTAGGCTCTAAGTATTTGATGATCAGCATGTTTATTGTGGCAAAGGTTAATGCAATCCTTTCAACAGTCAATAAAAAAAGAAAAATAAAATCATGAAGGCTTCATTTCTTAGGATGCAGTACTGACAAATAGTGCATAGTGAGTGCAAGATTTATTCCTCAATACAGAGAGAAAGGCTTACTTTTATATAGTGTTTTTCATGACCTTAGGTTTCCCAAAGCTCTTTATAAGTAATTATCCACTTTTAAAACCTAGTCACTGTTTTAATGAGGTAACACAACGGCCAATTCTTGCACAGAAACAGTAATAAATCTGTTGCTGACTGAGAGATAAATGTTGGCCATGAAATTGAAGAAAACATACATGCATTTGTGCAGAAGCAGGAAGGCAACTTGCTAATTCATCTGAATATTGAAATGAAATATCAACGTAGACTTTGTTTCCGTATCTTTGGAATGTGTTTCAATTGTGATCAAGGAGCAGGAGAGCTGACACTGAGCCATGACTATAGGATAACGGGGAAGTCAAAGATTCTAACTAAAGTTCTACAGTATCAGTGGAATTTTAATTTGTGTCTAAGCTACTCTACAAATTTATGAAGGAATACAAAAAATAGGAGTAGGTAAGATTAAGACTGAACTTCACTCTCCCACTCTGAGGTAAAGGGACCCAGAGAGAGCAGGAGTTCAGGAACCTCATCCTTTGCATTTGAATAATTGGTTGAGGTACTTCAGCTTGTTTCGATGAGTGCAGGATAGATGAACAAACTAACCATAGCACTATGTTATAGGCAGCCAATTGAAAGCAGTGAGTGAGGAGCAAGTTAATGATAATGTTCTGAGAAAGATTGACACCATTCTCTGCAGAAAAAAGTGTGCGTCTTGATGGATATGTTACCTACCCTATGCCAGGGTTCAGGACATTTGCTTAGGGCTGGAGACGATCTTGCAGTGGAAAGGAACAGATCCGGTTCTTGCGGTCCATGTAGGTATCACTAACAAAGACAAGACAAAGAAGAAGGTTCTCCACAGTCAGTAACAGGAGCTAAGCACAAAATTAGGAAGCAGAACCTCAAAGGTCATAATCTCTCCATTAGTAGCTGAGTCACTAGAAAATTGGACGAGGGCAAATCAGATTGGAGAGACGAATATACGTTTCAAAGACCTGAGAGGAAGAAGTTGATTTCTGTTCATGGAGCTGATATTCTTGCCAACTGCATAACTAGAGACGTCGAGAGAATTTTAACAAAATAACGGGGAGAAGCAATCAAATTTAGAAGGGTGTGGTAAATCAAAATATATTCTGACATCAAAGAGAAAGGTATTAATATGAAAAATCATAAGCAGTTTTTTGACAGGAAGAAGTTAAGAAATCTAAGAGTCAACCAATGGATGAGACAAGAACTTATAAATAAAAGGATACAATGAAAGGGCGCTGTATCTGAATGCACTTTAAATTTGAAACAAAATAGAGGAACTGAGATTGCAAATAAAAATGATTAATTTTGATCTGGTAGTCATTACAGAGACATGGCTGCAGGATGACGTATATTGGGACCAAATTGTGAAGGCTGAATTAAATTTAGAATGATAGGACATAAGGGAAAAATGGAAGGGTTGGCCTTTCAGTTCATAATGGTATTAGCACAATAGACAAAGATGACCGAAGTTCAGGAAACCACAATGTGGAAACAGTTTGGGTAGAAATGGGAAATAGTAAGGGCAAGAAGAAACTTACGGAAGCGGTATACAGGTCTCCTTACAGTAACTACATAATAGGGGTGGACAATTAACAAAGAAATACTGAGAGCTTGAAACAATGTGATAACTTGGGAGGTTTTAATCTTCATATTAAAATGAAAAGTCAAATGGGTAAAGGTAGCTTTGATGAGGAGTTCATAGAATGTTATAGTTCAGCCAGCTCAGGAATGGAACTGAGAACAGGTTCTACGAGTCTTGGTGTTGTGCAGTGAGGTGGGATTAATTGACTATCTCAAGTGAAAGTGCTTCTGGGTAGCCGCCAGCCATAATATGATTACATTTTCCATTCAGTTTGAGGGAGAGATGAGTGGGTCTCAGACGTTTTTTTTGTAAAACTAAAATAAGGAGATTAATGAGATCTTGAAAACAAAGCTGACTAAAGAGAATTGGCAAATTAAGTTAAAGGATATCTTAATAAAGATTTAGTGGCAGACATTGAAATGGATATTTCAGAATACATGGAGTAGATATATTCCAAAGAGTAAGAAAAAAATCCAAGAGCCAGACCCACCACCTGTGGTTGACCAGAAACGTTAAAGTTAGTATCAAACTAATATTAAAATCACTTAATTCTGCAAAGGAAGGTGACAATGTCAGAATATTGGACAATTCAATAAACAGTAAGGGATATCAGAAAATTACTAAAGAGGGATTTATTAGACAATGGGAAAAAAGCTAGCCTGAAATGTAAAAACTGACAGTAAAAAGTTCTATAAATATTAAAAGCAGAGAGAGGTCTGACATAACGTCAGACTGGAAAAATAATAATGGGAAATAAAGCAATGGCAAATGAATTAAATATATCTTTTGCAGTGGACTTCACTGTAGAGGATACAAGTAGCAGCCAGAAATGGAATAAATCAGGAAATGGAAAAGAGGGAGAAACTGAAGAAAATCAGAATCACCACAGAAGTGGTACTGAGTAAATTGCGAGAGCTTTAGGCTGACAAGTGCCATGATCCTGATGGACTTCATCTTAGTTTCTAAAAATAAGTAGTTTTTTTTTATTCATACATGGAATGTGGGAGTCATTGGTTGGCCAGTATTTATTGCTCATCCCTAGTTGCCCTTCAGAAGGTGGCAGTGAACTACCTTCTTGAACCACTGCAGTACATTGTGCAGGTAGACCCAGAACGTCATTAGGAAGGGAATTCCAAGATTTTGACTTAATGACACTGCAGGTACAGTGATATATTTCCAAGTCAGGATGGTAAGTAGTCATGGTTGATGGAGGTCAGGCATCTCAGCTTCAGGACATTTCTGCAGGAGTTCCTCAGTGTAGTGTCCTTGGCCTAACCATCTTCAGCTGCTTCATCAATAACCAATGCTCTGTCATAAGGTCAGAAGTGGGGATGTTCACCAGTGATTATCCAATGTTCAGCACCGTTTACAACTCCTCAAATACTGAAGCAGTCCATGTTCAAATGCAACAAGATCTGGACAATATCCAGTCTTGGATAGACAAGTGGCAACTAAAATTTGTGACACACAAATGCCAGGCAATGATCATTTCCAATAAGAGACAATCTAGCCACCACCCCTTGACATTCAATGCCATTATCATCACTAAGTCCACTACGATCAACATCCTAGGGATTACAATTGACCAGAAACAAAACTGGACTCACCATATAAATACCATGGCTGCAAGACCAGATCTAAGGCTACAAATATTGCAGTGATCAACACACCTCCAGACTCCTAAAGCCTGCACAGCATTTACACAGCACAATTCAGGAGTTTGATGGAATTCTCTCCACTTGTCTGGTTCAATAACACTCTAAAAGCTTGATATTAGCCACAAACATTTAGTCAGTCTACCACTGAGACTCAGTGGCAAAAGTGGTCTATCATCTACCAAATGCTCTGTAGAAATTCAATAAAGATCTGTAAGTAACACCTTTCAAATCCATGAACACTTCCATCTAGAAGGACAAGGGCAGCAGATCCATGGGAACACCAATACCTGCAAGTTCCCCTCCAAGGCAATTACCATCCTGACTTGGAAATATATTGCTGTACCTGCAGTGTCATTGAGTCAAAATCTTGGAAATCCTTCCTAATGACATTCTGGGTCCATCTGTGCAATATACTGCAGTGGTTCAAGATGCCTTCATGGGCCCTTATTAATTAACTTAACATATGGTGCCTTATCAAGAATCTTCTGAAGATCCAAATATTTAAATCCACTGTTTCCCCTTTATCTCTTCTGCTTGTTATCTCCTCAATGAATTCTAATAAATTTATCAGGCATGGTTTGACTTTCCTCAAGTCATATTAACTCTGTGATTATATTATGTGTCTCTAAATGCTCTACCATTACATCCTTTATAATAAACTGAAATATATTCCCAATGATAAGTGTTAAGCAAACTGGACTATAGTTATATATTTTCTTGTCTCCCTTCCGTTTGCATAGTTGGTAGCTTTCTAAGCCACTTTTTCAGAATCTAAAGAATCTTGGAATATTGCTACCACAATCATTATTAGTTTTTATAGATTTTCATAGAATTATTTTATGCATCTAACTTCAACCAAGAATTCTACAAACTGAGACCAAAAGCAAAAAACTCAAATCCTGACTATTCTAAACGAAAGCAGGCTCTAACACTTTTCAATGTTTGCTCTGTCAGCTTGCAAAACTCTCGCAATGAAAATGAATCCAAGGAATTAGCTCTCTCATACTGGTTTCAAAAAAACTATGACTCCAGAAACACCAAAAGGTTGATCATGCAACTGTCTCATACATACAGACCAAAACCAGCATTCCACTAATTCAAGATCCAAATTCTAAAATAAATGATATTTGTATACATATCAAAACATATATAAATCACAGTTATGAGATAGTTGATTGTTTGAATTTTGCAAACTCTCTTGATCCAGGGACAGTTCCATTAAATTGGAAGAGGGCAAATGTAACTGCTTTTTAAAAAAAAATGCCAGAGCCAAACCAGGATAAGCCACTTAGTTGAACATCTGTCACAGGGGATATGTTAGAAGTTAATACTAGAGAGGTTATAGCAGAGGATTTAGCAAAATTCAATGTAACCAAAACAGAGTCAACGCTGTTTTGTGAAAGGGAAATCATATTTGTCGAATCTACTGGAGCTTTTGAGAAGGTAACACTTTCTGCAGATAAAGGTGAATGTACTGTACTTCAGTTTCCAGCAGACATTTGTTAAGATGCCTCATCAAAGGTTGTTGTAGAAAATAAAAGGTCATTGTGTGTGGGATGGCATGTTAGCATGGATAAAAGTTTGGTTAGCTGACAGGAAGTGGAGAGTAGGCATAATTGGGTCATTTTCAGGTTGGTAAGTTGTAACAAGTAGTATGCCCCATGAATCAGTGGAGGGACCTCAAATGTTTACCATTTATATAAATGGCTTAGATAAAAGGACAGACCGTATAGCTCCAAAATTTGCTAATGACCCAAAGACAGGTAGGGAAATAAGTCGTAAATAGGGTGTAGAAGGCTTAAAAGAAGGTATAGATCAGTGAGTGAGAGTGGAAAGATTTGGCAACTGGAATATGATGTGGAAAAATTTACAATTGTGCTGTAAATGGGATTAGAATAATTAGGTAGTTCTTTTTGAAAGGTCTGGACATGATGGGCCAAATAGCCTTTCTCTGTGTTGTACATTGCAGCTTTCTGTCTGTTAGTCAGTTCTCAATTGACGCTGGTGTACTTCCCCAGACACATGGACTCTAATTTTATTTACTAACCTCTTGAGGGGGAACGAATCAAAAGCCTTCTGAATGTCCAAGTATACCACAACTATGCTAAAAGTTCCATCCTCAAAAATCCCAAATATGATTTCAATGATTTGAGGGCTATAACCTTGTGACACTGGTAACAAAATAAATGGACATAAAAATGAACCTGAGCAAGAGAGACAATGACAGTCTCGTATCTTAAATTATTCTATCAATTGCACCTTACAACACTTACTTTGCCAAGAACCTCTGCTGTTTCCTCCCGGTACTTTTCAACATTATCTACAGGGCCCTCTGAGACAGTTTGTTTCACACATTGATTGTCCTCCATTCAACATTCTGAGCAGAAGCCACCTGATCCTAGGTAATGCTTGTGAACAATGGCAAAGCAAAATCTATAACTGTAAAATGGTATTCCTTTTACACTTTTAAACTTTTCACTGTATTTATTTGTTAAATACAAGTGACAATAAATAAATAAATTGTTGTACTTAGTAACACACAAATTTCGCCAACCTTAAGAGCAACAGCTTACTCAACTCAAAATATGTTCTATGGATTGCATCATTGATATTTCCTTAACTGTCAGTGGAACGAATGCAGTGGATGGTGATGGATTAATGGTAATATTACTGGATTAGTAATCCAGAGTCTGGACATGAGGGACAACATTTTTACACAGAGGGTGATTCGTGTTTAGAATGAACATCCAGATGAAGTGATGGATGCAGGTACAGTTACACGTTTAAAAGACGTTTGGATAAGTACAGGGATTGGAAAGCTTTGGAGAGATATGAGCCAAACACAAGCAGGTGGGACTAATTTATGGTTGTCCTGGACTAGTTAGACCAAAGGGTCTGTTTCCATGCAGTATGACGCTACAACTCTCTGACTAACGTTCTGTGAACATGAGCTTGAAAACTACAATAGCTGATGATGAATTTGAAATTATTGAGAAACTGGAAGTCTAAACCAATCTAAATAACAAACATGGAACTATTGTAATAAATGTTCATCTGGTTCACTAATGTCCTTTAGGGAAGGAAAACCACTGCTCTTACATGGTCTGGCATATGTGTTGAAAGGCGTAATTGTTAGAACAATTTAACACGAGAGACTGTCATTGACTTTCTTGGTCAGGTACATCTCTATGTCCCTAAACCGTTTTTTTTGATAACAGTGTCATGATAGCCCTCAAATCAATGTGGTTGATTCTTAACTGCCTAGCAGATGACCAAACAAGCCACCCTATTTAAGGTTAGTTAGAGATGAGCAATAAATGCTGTTCCAACCAGCAGTGCCCATTCATGAATTATTATTTTTTAAATTCCAAAAGTCAAAACTTTTAGGATAACTCAAAAGCTTGAGAATTAAAAATTAAAATGATTTTACACTTTGTAAATTTGGGATTATTCTCAGAGTGAATCATAGCATTTGTATTTGAGTCAGCTGTAGTATTTAACGTGAGTTCATTTGAGGTAACAGTTTCTGGTGATGCAGTCAAAAGAACGAATACGAGTAGACTAAAAGAAATTACTTTAATTGGGATTGAGATGATTGAAGCTTCAAGTCAGGGTTATGAAGGGCAAAAATGTGAAATTATATAGGTCAGGCAGTCAGCACAATTTGTACAGATAATATCTGTTGTAAATCTCTAAAGAATTGTGGTGGATTCTGAAAGACAAAATGCATTTAAAAGTTACACAAAATACAATTCTTCTTTTCCTCTTCCCTCCTCAGCTTATTTTCAATGCTGCTAGTAACTCCGTGAATTTACTTTTGAGCTGGTGCAATCTTTTTGATAGCTCATTGCTGTTACCCTATCAAGATCATTGCTTCTTTCTCCCTCCGTCTCTGAAAATTCAGATTGATTCTTTTCACTGCTTCCATTACTTTAAGCCAGCTGAGATTGTAAACTACCCTGAGGATGAGCTGTGTGAGGCAGAGATATATGATCTACATCTGTGTACCAGTACACATTGCCTTTGGGTCAACAAAGCTACAAGAAGAAACCTACGATATTTTTAACAGAATAACCTGTGGTTTGACTGTCAGTTGTTAAAAATCACATGCCGAGATCTTCCAGTTGCAGGATCAGACATAGTCTGACAAATGTGCTTAAGGGATTTTTGCAAGTCCCAATACACTGACTAAACAGCAATGTTAAATGTCTGATGGCCCATTACTAGGCCTTTGGAACCAACCTCTGAGTTGTGGTCAGAACTTCCAATGGCTCTAATTTATGAACCTTAATTGGTACCCGACGAATGGTAGGTTTTGGCTTTTGGTTTCCAACAGCATGCTTTACTGATACAACAATTCATATGTTATCTGCTGAACATAGGAAACTTGGGTGTGGCTATCATGGTATTCAAGAATTCAACATGAACCTATTAAAACTAACAATGATTTACAAACATTACATTCCTCTAGCATATTAGATTCTGGGATAAAATTAGGCTATTAATTACAACAAAAGAGCATGTTTCCAGTAGAGTATCATGCTTCCAATGATCCATGGTATGATGGAGTATGAAATCTTTACCATCTCAATTTATATGCAATGATGCAGTTGTGATATCAGAATGAATTGTGATTGAGCAATTATTTGAAGAGTTAAGTTACACTTTGCTCTATATTGCACTTTTTTTCCAACTTGGTTGTCTTTCTTCTGGTTTACATCACTCAACATCACGACTAAATCATTATCGTCAGAGTGTTCTCCCTCACTCCCTTCCTGCATGGTTTGTGAGTTGCATGTTGGTCTGAACAGGCTTTTGTTCCTTGACAACATATCATCATGATCAGTAATGACCTCATCTAATCTGAGCTTGTTGTGTATTTAAGAGACCTTTGCTGGCATCCAAACATTTGCACTTGTATTTTGAACTCACAATCATCGGCCAGAACACAGTTTTGGTCATTCTTAGCTGCTTACTCATTGCGTCTCTCTCTCTCATTCTCCTCTGGCTTTGAAAAAGAAGGTCCTGTGTCCAGAAATGGGTGGAAAAATGGTTGCGAGAAATGGACATTCACAATTGGTTTAAGTGTACTGGAGAGAGTAACTCCTTCACTATTGGTGCTGCATGAAAATCACTAAAACAATGCAAACATCTTGCTTTTTTGATCGACGCATAGCAATCAATAATATGATCATACATACCATATGCTCTGTTTGAGCGTGGATGGCAGTTTGATCATGAGATATTACCTACCTCTCAATGCGTACATATCATGAAAGATTTTGCCAGTGCACTGTGCTTCATTGTCTGGCACAGTTCTGGCACACTGAAAAATAGAAAATAACAATCATCGTGTAACGGACTGTTGCACTTATCATGTTGCTTCAAACTATGGGAAATGTGGAGAGGTAGTCCATTATAAGGATGCTAAGGTCAATTGTTACTTTCATTGAAGCACTGGATGGAACATTATGTGGATATAGAAGTTCTCTCCACTGCTAGAGCTGATAGGCTTGGCATGCCCCACGTGCATTTACAATCATTGAATATCCTAATTTATCCCTGGCCAGTGCACAGATTCAGGTACTCACTGTCTTGAGCGCTCAGTGTCTATATATCCCTTAGGCAACATGGTCATGATATCTTGACTTAATGTTTTTAGTATTAGGACTTGATTGGCTTTACAAATGACTTGTTGCGATAGACCAAGTTTGTCTCTGAATGGGCAAAGTGAACACATCTCCTCAGGTTGCTCTTTAATAATATCAGGCCATCGCTGGATAATTATCTTTTGCAATTCTTGCAGTTGCTCATTTTTGGCAGTTGCCAATTACAACTGTTAGCATTGACTTTGAGCAAACTGTTAACAGATCAACTTTCAGAATATCTTCAGCTTTACAGTCAAAAGTGTCTACATGTAGGTTAAAAGAAATGTCTTTGGCTTTGCATGGATTGGATAATCTGCTCATCATATCAAATGTAATCAGCCTGGTACTTAGTCAAAATCTCACTTGAAAGTCTTATTCTTTGAAATCATTGACTGATTCAATTGCATAAGATGTGGTCTATTCTGATACAGTTGATGTGGCTTGACTCTCAATGGTGTCTAGATTGAGATCTGAGCTGACTGGTGATCTTTCCACAGCTAATATTTAGGAAGCCACACTGACCTTGTATATTGGCACTGCTGTGTGATTCTGCCAATGTACAGAATTGGACACCTGCTATGTACTATGAGATGATCTCAAAGAATATTCTACCTTGCTGAGATAAGTGTCTTTCAGGTTGCATAATGATAATATATTGGCAGTAGACCCCATTTCAAATTTAATTGCTAGGGTGCATTTGATCACCTTTTCAGGACATATGATATTAATAGTTGTAAAAGCCTAATACCATCAACATGATGCGTGGAAGCTTGGTGATCTTCCGAAATTTAGCTTTCCTTTAGTTGATTCAGAACTTCATTTATATTTTGCACTTGTGCATCTTCTTAACATTTTCATTGCTGCCAGTGTTTTAGCATTGTACTGTCTTGATGGTCATCTGAATTTTGCTCTTAAGCTTCACCATTGCAATTAGATTTCATACATATGTATGCCCAATGTTCTTTGTTGCCATATGCTACACAGATATCGAGAAAGGCTGAACAGCTTCTGGGTAGGTGCAACACAACAGATCTGTTACACATTTTGTTGGTTTGGTGTGTTTTGCCAAATGTAGCAATAATGTTACTATGGTTTTGAATCTGTATCCATCCTGAGGTAATGTGCAATGGTATGGCCTTTTTTTTTGCCCAGAAGATCCTTTCTAAAGGCTTTAATCGGTGTAGACAATGAATAGCTCAATGGTCTTCTCTGACAATTACCCTTCAGAAATTTACACTTATGTCCTTTGCTGTGGAATCTTCTTCTAAGCTGGTCAATAGATTTGTATTTGTCTGTATGACAAATTGGAACCTGTTAATTCTGAAGTTAAGTCTTACATTGATCTGGTCTTCAAGAACACTATGGGCAGCACAGTGGCACAGTGGTTAGCACAACAGCCTCACAGTGCCAGGGACCCGGGTTTGATTCAATGATCTGTGTGGAGTTAGTACATTCTCACTGTATCTATGTGGGTTTCCTCTCGGTGCTCCGGTTTTCTCCCACAGCCCAAAGATGTGCATGTTAGGTGGATTAGCCATGCTAAATTGTCCATAGTGTCCAGGGATGTGCAGGCTAGATGGGCAAATGTGAGATTACAGGTATAGGATAGGTGTGGGTGGGATGCTGTTCGAGAGTCAGTGTGGACTTGATGGGCTGAATGGCATTCTTCCACACTGAAGGGATTCTATAAAATCTATAACATAACATTCCAGGTCTTTCCTGGATCTTTATGATTGTCCAGGAAAAAACAAAGCGTTAATTCTGAAAAGCCCCTCCTTGCCAACAGCAAGAAAGATTTTAGAGCTCTTTTCTCAGTACACACAATTTTGTTTTAATCGCTACCTTAAGAACTGGCACTCTCGATAAACCGGCAAAAATTATATACACCTCAAATACTGGAAGTTTACTGTATATCGTGATCTCTGTGATGTCCGAATATTCATTTGAGGGCGTAAGTGAGAAGGCTGTCTACTGGTAAGTTTTATTTAAGACAAAGTTGCATTATTATTTAAGTGATTTACACTATAAAGAAAATATACCAGTGACGTATATGCCCCCCGCATTATACTTCTATTACTTAGTCTGTGTTTACCATTGATTATGTGGACCTCTAGATTATCCAGAATATTTGATCAATTGGCACACTCCTGGTCCCATCGATGTTGATAAATAAAATGTTTTCTGCATTATCTATCGTTTAATCTGTAAAACAGAATTGCATACATTCTTTGAATAATTGTAATTCAGTAAGATTGTCACTGGATGCTACCTAATCCTAGTGGATTTTCTACAATTGATTATTCTGACTATAATACTGAACTCAAAAAATCATAGAATCATACAGTATAGAAAAGGTCCCTTGACCTATTGAGCCCATACTGCCAAATCTATACTAAATCCACACTCATCCCACTTTCCAGCACTAGCCCTTAGCCTTGAATGTTCATCCAAGTACTTTTTAAAGATGGTGAGGTTATCTGCCTCAATTGCCCTCACAGAAAATGAATTCCAGAATTTCACCTCCCTCTGGTATTTTTTTTCCATCGAATCCTCTCTGAAACTTTTGTTTTCCACATTAAAAATGTAACCCCCTCTTTAGTAAAGCTTCAACTAAGGGTACATCTGCTTTCTATCTATCCTGTCCATGCCCTCATAATCTTACACACTTCCAGCAGGTGCCTTTTCTACCTTCACTGTTTGGAGCCAGATTTGAAACGTTATAGCAATTTACAGAAATATTATCAGTATGAATAATCAGTGTTATTAGCTGTAAACTTGATTTTGAAGTAAAATGTCCTTCCTCATGGACTGTGTTCCCCCGATCATCCCTCACTGTATTGACTTTCTCCCCAGAATCCCCCTCATACATCATCCCTTGGATGTATTCCAAACTCTCCCCTATAATCTCTCTCTTTCTACTCCGATCTGACTTTCTCTCTCCTCTCAATCCTCGCCTGAGTTTTCTCCTCTTGATTTCTCCACCCTACATAATGTTCTTAACTGAAGGATTAACGCTTTTTGACATATTTATTGCAGACTTGACAGGTGGTAGCCATAAGTTGATTAGAACAGAACAATATTGTCAGTCTCTATTATCATTCTAATCAGTAGATGGTTGGTATAATCACTATCAGCAGTTCTCCCTTTATTCACTAATTAATCCTTTTTTAAAAATGTTGAAGACAACAATGTGCCAGACGTGGTCTTTTTCACTTCTATACCTGATAAAACACAACACAAACTATTTCTTCCATTGCTTTACATCCTGCAGATGGAGCTCTGCACTGTTTCCATGATAAATGCCTATAGCCTGATTCACAGCTCACCAGTAGGAGCATGAGCCAGATATGATAGATGACCTAAATACAAGGCAGTTACCAAAACATTCACTGGGGAAATAAGGCCAGTTTTCTTTTCTCAGGTAGTGGCTAGAATGTGGAAATGGCTAGCATTGGAAGTAGTTAAAACAAATAGCTTAGATGTTTTCAGAAAGAAATTGGCTGAGTACATGAACGAAAAGGGAATAGAAAGATACGCTGAAAGACTTCAATCAAGTCGATAAATTGGAGGATGGTTCAGATGGAACAAAAACTTCGGGATAAATTAGTTTGATTGAACATGCAGCTACAATACTTCTGATTTTCTTTGAAAGTTGATGTTCTATATTGACCTGAGGAACCTGATGATTCCTCAATTTTATGTTTTATTTGCAAGACAACACCTCTAACAATGCACATCTCTCTTTGACAGCAGGTGAATCAACTTAGATATTTTGTCCCACAGTCTTGGTAGTGAGACTTAAACCCACAATCTTCCGATTCGGAAAATAGGGTGTGACTGTTGGCTTAAGTCTGACTTCCTGAGAAGCATTTTTGGGTTGATTTTGTAACTCAGAACTTCTGGATTTTGAGTTGAGACATTCTGTAATTATGTTACATTGGAGGCAAATAGCTAATAAAAGAAATATTAGCTTGGCTAGATCCAAGCACAACAGAGTTTCAAAAATCAGTGGGTCACCTAGTCCTATGAATTGCTCTATTTTTGGCAAATTATTTGACAGAAATTTTGTTGAAATATCAATCACCTAGCAATTACATGAAACAGATTGAAAGAACTGCTCCAGCGCTAGATCACACTTGACCACATGCATTAATAGAGTCACAGAGTCATATAGCACAGAAGCAGACCCTTTGGTCCAAAAAGTCCATGCCAAACATAATCCCAAACTTCCTTCTAACAACAACAAGAATAATTAATTCTACTTCTGCTGCACAAATAAGATGGTGAAAAACCTCAAGGCAGTTCAAGGAGTATCATAAATCAAACTTTCACATTGTGCCACATAAGAAGATCTAAGGACACGTATAGTTTGGAAAAAGAATCAGGATTTAAGTAGAGTCTTAAAGAAGGAAAGGGACTTAGAGAACCATAAAGGTTTAAGGATCAAATTCCAGAGTTTAGGGCTTTGGCAGCTGAAGGTACAACCATCAATGTTGTAGTGATTAAAACTGGGACTACTCGAAAGGTCAGGATTAGAAGATCATCCCTATATCAGAGGTTGTTGGAAATTACAGAGACAAGGAGGGGGTTAGAGGAGGGGTGCAATACCATACCGGCATTTGAAATAAGGGTAAAAATTTTAATGTTGAGGTATCTTTTAACTGGGAGCCACTGTGGGTCAGTGAGCATAGGAAATCGATAAACAGAAGTTGGTGAGACCAGGCAGCAATGATTTGAATGGTCTTATATGGATGGTAGAATCTGAGAGGCCAGACAGAGTTGTAGTAGAATAGTAGAATAGGAGATAATAAGGAAATGGGTGGCTGTTTCAGTAGAACTTCAGCTGAAGCAGAAGCCATGTGATGCAATGTTTTAAATGTGGAAGTCAGCACTGTCAGTGTTGGTGTAGATATGTGATTGTATACAGGTTTGTAAATAGTTTAGCTCAGTTTTGGATATTTGCAAAGACAGTGATGAAGTAATTAACTAGGAAATTAACTTTGTAATGGTGATCAATCACCTCAGGTTTCCCCATTATTTAATTCTTGAAAATTTCATTGCCAGATTTCAGACAAGCAGCCTAATGATTTTGCAATGGTGGAAAAACCTTGAGTGGGAATGATGCAGTAGAGTGCAGTCAGTGGAAATTAAGGCTCTTTTTCCATTTGATGTTGCCAAGAGGGCAGCATATAGATGAGAAAGAAAAGTGGTGGGGATCAGCGAGAAGTCTTCAGTGTTACCCAAAGGTAACTGCAAGTTAACAGGAAGAGAAGCAATTGCAGTTGGCTTGCTAACTACAATATGATAAATAATGAAGAAAGTGTAGTTATACCCAACAGGTTGGTGTAGAAAACAGTTGTTAGCAATCACAGTTGCCTAAAAATTGACTTTTCCCTAGTATTTACTCTGTAATATGTGATTTCATTTAACAGCAGAAATTAACTTTTCAAAATTCTAGCAAGGGAAAACAAAATGAAAGAATTACAAGAAACACTGCGGTCATAATGCACACTAAACAAGTGTCAACAATTTATCTAGTGCCAAAGATACCCTATAATCAGTGTATTGTTTTCAAAAAAAAGGCTTTGTTCTTAGAAGAAATGAAAATTAACTTTCAAATGGGGGTGGCAAAGAGATAATGGTTATCCAATTTCGCGAGTAGTTGTCCCGTAGTCACAACCCTAAAGGGTTCACACGGTTCACTGACACAGTGTAAGCTACTTGTCCCTAGAAATACGAAATTACATTAATGCTCGAGAGCAGAGGGGAATTCTTACTGAGGAATTGTCTTTGAAGAATTCTTGTTGGACAGTCTTCTTTGAGCAGTTCTCGTTGAGCAGTCCTCATCAAGCTGCCCTAGAGAACTGTTCTTCAGGAGAAAGTCAGGCCAGAAGAAGAGGGGGAAGACCCAGAGAAGTGTTTCCTAACAGCATGGCTGGAGATTAAGACATTGCTCATAAAATTCTCATGAGGCCAGTGCATTCTTAGTAAACAGTCTTTTGTCCTCCAGCATCAGTGAACCATCCCCAATTCTCACAGTTGGATACTTCCTTCGTCTAATTAACTAATGTATCATATCCAAACTGTTGCTTCATAAAAAAACCAACAGATCATCAGACAATTTCTACAAATCATCGACTGCCTGTATTAAATCACTGAGATCATGAATCCCCTTAAAATCAATATAGTTGTACGAAGTTGATGCGGTCCATCCATAAAGAATTGCAGAGATACTGAGAAGGTCCAGTGAAATAGGATATCATTTTTCACTTTTGTTATCCTAAAAATACATCATGGAGTGAATCCCAACATACTTAGTTATTTCTCAAAAGCATGCAAACATGCAATGTTTAAAATAATGATTGGAGGGTAAAGTGGATTATTATCTTATGAATCCTGTCAAAACATCTCACCTTTTTTTACTTTAAAGTAGTATTTGAAACAGTATGCTCCTGAAGTGCTTCATTCATTTCCCAAGAACTAAACTGAGGCTGAAAGGAACATTTTCTGAGTGCTCACAGATCAGAAGATCCTGGCTAGTGCACCACAGACAGTGATATACCATGTTGGAAAATCTAACCATGCTTTGAAATGTTGCAGATAATAGCTCTAAGTTCCCAAACCAGCTGGTTTTCTAAACAATCAGATTGTTTTCTTTTGTATCATGTTTCAGAAACCTCATTATATATTTAGCTCTTACTATTCCTTACCAGGGAGAGCGATATACTGGCTGTGAAAAAAAACCCTCTCCTTTCACATCAACATCCATCACATGTTGTGTGATGCAACTGAGATTTATATCTGTGAATATTGATTTTTTTTTACTGCGAGTTTTGGTTCTTGGAATTCTAAGTTCAACATATGGATTTGTCTACGTAGTCGGAGTTGGCAGCTGAGCTTTGAAGGAGAATATGCTTAAGAGAGAGGACATTACCCAGAATTCCGAATGAACTACCCAGAGGGCTTAGGAAAAGAAGTTTCCAGATTAATTCAATCAGTGCTGGGAAATTATTTGAGAGAGAAGCACACATTAAGTTCCAAAGTGTTGAGAAGTCTTTCGATAAAGTAATATGTGCTAAGCTTTATTCCTAGGGCAAGGAAGATAGAGTAATGAAATTATCTTAGAATAAGAAGCCATTATTAGTCATAGTCCAAAGTGTTGAGGGTGCAATTGGTGTTAAAGAAGTGAAGTTTTTGCAATTTAAAAAGAAAGAGCTCTGTCAAGGACAGTATAGCCCTGGAAGGAAACTATATCAGTATCGTAATAATAATTAAGAAAGAGTTATCTACAAGTATAGCAAATTAGCTGAAATATCAATCACTTGAAACCCAGCAAAGTATTAAAACAAATGGAAAAATCTCTCACCCTCTTTTGTGAATTGGGCTGGGTCTTGCTAGAAGTGCTTAACTTGACATTTTTGAAATCACAACATTGCTTGCAAGCTGTACTGTGCTTGGGTTATTTCCACTGTTTGTTTGAAAATCTTTGGAGCTGTGTTATAAGGAAACACAATGTCTCTTTTCACTTGTTTAACTTCATTTCTATTAATAACATTTTGTTTTGTTTTATTGTGTAGCATTGACTGCAACATTGCATGTTTGGGATTAAAATAAAATAATTAAATAAAATATAACTTTGATTAAAAAATAAACGATGATCTATCCAGCCAGATTCCTAGCAGGTAGCTGACTTGTCCGATACTAACATCAACTGGGCATTCTCCTATGACAACTGGGGCCATGAGAGCTTTCATATTTTAATAATGTACCATATTATTTTCAAATTGTACAGTACAGGAGGAGGTCATTCCACCGATTGTACCTATGTGTTTTTTTTTGTCAAAGATGTGCAAAATTATTCCCATTTCTTCTCCTCTTTTCCCACAGCCCTGCATTTATTTTTCATTCTGGAATATATATTCAACTGCATTTAGAAAGTGAGCATTGAATCTGCTTTGATCGCCCTATCAGTCAGCTCGTATCAACTTTTTGCATGAATTGTCCTCCTCCTCTTCTGCCAGGTTATTCTTTGTAAATAAGGGATGATTTTACAGAGCATTCAATTTAGAATTGTTAAATATTTGTGCATTCTGGTCATAAAACTCACCCTGAATCCTATTTTAAATATAAACATAAATCCATTTCTGAGATCAGTATGGAAACACCTCAGAAATCAGGATGGACAGCATTTAGAGGTCAAATTTGGCTGTGTACCAGTGAAGTCTGTTCTGTGTTGTAATCCATTACTCAGCATTTCTATATTGATCCAAATAAACTGTCCTTTGTGAGAAGACTTTCATCACCAAATGTATCTGGACACATAATGTACCCAAAGCTGGCCTCACAATTTTGTAACAATTTTATTTTTTTCGGGACATGCAGTGACACAGTTATTGAGCCACTGGTGTTCATTACAGACAAGAGATTTTTAAGCAAGACTGTTTGAATTGCCAAAATCGATAACGTAATAACAATTTGCTTTCTAAAGATAGGAATGAACAGAAGAGAATTGCTAACTTGCCTGTAAAACAAAACAGGAGCAAGGAGGCAACATTTGATTAACTTAATTTATAAGGAAATAATTCATCAACAGCATTTTTCAACTGTTTTACTTCAATAATAAAACCTGAATGGAAAAAATAAACGGCTTTTCATCTGTTGTGGCAGTATAGGACACTAGTTAGGGCCACTGTTTTGGAATACTGTGTGCAATGCTGGTCTCCCTGCTATAGGAAACATATTGTAAAATCGGTGATCGTTTTCAGAGATCACAGGTAAGGTGACGTGCAATGTGATTTTACTTGATGTAACAACTCTTCTGTTGTCTCCCATAGCATAAAACTCTGGGTGTGGATATTATGGTCTTGAAGAATTGGGGAGGCTACAGCCTAATGGTATTGTTGCTGGACTGTTAATTCAGAGATCCACATAATGTTCTGGGGACTCGGGTTAGAATCCTGTCTTGGCAGATGGTGGAATTCAAGAGTCTAATGATGATTATTGTTGATTGTCGAGGAAAAAACCCATCTGGTTCACTCCAGCATCGGCAGTTCCTACTATCTCTGGTTCACTAATGTCCTTTAGGGAAGGATACTGCCATCCTTACCTGGTCTGGCCTACATGTGTCTCCAGACCCACAGCAATGTGGTTGACTCTTAACTGTCCTCTGGGCAATTAGGGATGGGCAATAAATGCTGCCTAGCTACTGACGCCCTCATCACATGAATGGATAAAAATTAAATAGGCATTTATTCTGAGATAGTAGGAACTGCAGATGCTGGAGAATCTGAGACAACAAGGTGCAGAGCTGGATGAACACAGCAGGCCAAGCAGCATCTTAGGAGCAGAAAGGCTAACGTTTCGGGCCTAAAAGGGTCTAGGCCCGAAACGTCAGCCTTTCTGCTCCTACGATGCTGCTTGGCCTGCTGTGTTCATCCAGCCCTGCACCTTGTTGTC
>NC_063359.1:8754005-8770974 GCF_021869965.1 Rhincodon typus
TTACTCTAGCTGACTAATGTACACAAATACTGCATTCATCAGACACATTAATGCCCGAGGTAACAGAAAATTGTTAAATTACAAAGAGCAATGCACTTTCAACCTCATGTTATTCTTCAAGTGATCTCGGTGTATAATGGAGCATGTGACCATTATACCCCGAGGTCACATGCTATGATGCATCTCATGTGCATTTCTCTCAAAGGTTTACTGACTCTGAGACATAATGCAGCTTCGCCATTACATAGGCAGCAGTTAAATTTGTAATGTTACAAATAAGTAAACCAGAGTTTGAAGGACTAATATTTCAAACTTCAATGTAATGGAGGTCTAACAACCCAACTCACCTAATGTGGCATACAACTGAAGAAGTATGTGTTGTTTTACGTTTGACATGTTTAACAATTTGATAGTCTTGCTGCTAGTTGCTGTCATTCAACATCACCAAAAATCATTATCATCACAATGTTCTCCTCTCCCTCCTGGTGCACAATTGTACGTTGATCCAGCTTCTATTCCATGGCAATATAGCATTATGATCAGAAACAACTTCATATGTTCTGGATTGGCTGTACATGCTAGAAACCTTCATTGGCATCCCAATATTTGTGTTTGGATTTCTAATGTGCACTATTGGGCTAGAGCACAGTTTGGTGGTTCTCTCTCTTTTCATTTGTAATGTGCCAGTTTAAATCACCTCTGTCTTTGAAGCAGAATGTTACCTGTCTCAGGATGGTTGGATAAATTCTAAGCGAGTTCATTCACACTTGACTTCTGAACATAAGTTCAGCTGAGGGCAGCATCCCTTCTCCAAGAGTGTTGCATGAGAATGTAGCATTGCACTGTGAAAATCTTGCTGCTCAACACTTAATGATCTCTGTTTTGACAGTATGTATCACATGCTCTGCTAAATTGTTTAAGCACAGACAATAGGTGATGATGTGATATGAGTCACTCCCCGCTTTGTGTACATGACTTGCAACTGTTTGCCAGTATTCTGCAATCCATTGTCAAATGTGATCCTTCTAGGATACTGTATAACCTGAAAGTAGCTTTCATTGTATCAGTGTCAGCCCCTTTCATTGTGCTGTTAAATCATCAAATAATGGGAAATGTAGAAAAGCAATCTGTTGCAAGGAAGTAATCTTGCATGTGAATAATAGAACTGTTCTTGCTTACATCCAAGAACTGGATGGAACAATAGGGGGTCTCTCCACTTTTGGGATTACTACTTTTCACTTGCCTCAAATATGCTCATGAGACATTGTGTAACCTGAATCATCCTGGCCAGTATACAGATTCAGGTTCTAGCTGTCTTGTGTATTCATTAACAATGGCAGAAATTCACCTAAGGTCCTTAGACAGCACCTTCCAAACCCAAAAACAGTTCCAAATAGAAGGACAAGGGCAGCAGATCCATGGGAACACCACCACCTACAAGTTCCCCTCCAAGTCACTCACCACCCTGATTTAGAAATACATCGCTGTTCCTTCACTGTCACTGGGTCAAAATCCTAGAAATCACTCCCCAAGGGCATTGTGGGTCTACCTACAGCATGTGAACTGCAACAGTTCAAGAAGACAGTTCAAGGGCAACTAGGGATGGGCAATAAAATGTTGACAAGCCAGCATATTCCATGCATGAATAAAATAAAAGTGTCTGTGATGTAACATAGTGATGAGATCTTCGTGTCTCACATTTAGTATTAGGACTGGTTTATGCTTGAAATTGACTTGTTATAATCAATGTTCCCTCTAAGGTATGTAGTTGTGTGTGTAGCTGCTCCAATGTTCTGCCCATGGTGATTGGGATCAGCATGGACTTTTGGGTTCCAGAAGTCATTGCCGCACATGGACCACAGAGGTTTGCATGGATGGAAAAAGCATTAGAGACAACATTGCTTGTGATATGCCGAGATCACCTCTGTATTGTCATATTGAATTAAGCCTCTCAGATGTTTCTTTGATGCTGTCTGTCCATCCATGAATAATGCTCTTTTGCAACTCTTATAATGGCTTATCTTTGGCCGTTGCTGATTGTAAATATTTAGAGTGGCTTTGGCCAAATTATAAGATATCTACATTGACAAGATATTCAACTTACTAGGCAAGGGCATCACTAGGGGGAATCAAGAGGATATTCTTGGTCTTTTTATTGGATGAGTAGCTATAGAATCATAGAGTCATACAGCAAGGAAACAGACTCTTCTGTCCAACTCATCTATGTTGACCAGACATCCCAATCTGACCTGGTCCCATTTGCCAGCATTTGGCCCATATCCCTCTAAACCTTTCCCTTCCATGTACCCATTCAAGTGCCTTTTAAATGTTGTAATTGTACCAGCCTCCACCAGTTCCTTCTTGCAGTTCATTCCATACATGCACCACCCTCTGTGTGAAAGAATTGTCGCTCAGGTCTTTTTTTAAAACTTTTCCCTCTCACCTTAAACCCTCCACTCTAGTTTTGGACAAACACACCCTAAGAAAAAGACCCTGACTATTCACCCTATCCATGTCCCTCATAATTTTATAAACTTCTATAAGGTCACCACTCTGTCTCCGACACTCCAGGAGAAAAAAGTCTCAGCCAATTCAGCCTCTCTCTATAGCTCAAGCCCTCCAATCCCTGCAACATCCTTGTACATCTTTTCTGTATCCTTTCAAGTTTAATAACATCCTCCCTGTAGAGGGGTGACCAGAATTATATGCAGTATTAAATCATTTACAGTATTTTTCAGTTCGATGTCATACCCTTGCAACTCCTTGACTAATCTGAATTTGCTACATACGTTGGACTATTTCATCATAGTTAGTCCAGGTTAAATCTCATGAATTGTGATCATACTGAGATATGTCCACACTGGAAATCCTGCCACTGCTGGATTATTGGTATCTGCCAGGTAGATCTTAGGAAGCCAATTTGATCTTGTGTATTGTCTCTGTAATGTGATTCTGCCAATGCACAGAATTGGTGATCTTTTATACACACCATAATTCCTAAATTTATGGACAGTATCATGCAAGCTGTAGCATGTAGTGCCATTTTACGAAGGTACATGTCCTTCAGGGTGTGGTGATATGTTGGCATGAGCTCCTTTTGTCAATATTAGCTTTTAGTGTTTGTCATCCTGTTGTTGCATTCAGGAGCAATGATATTAATAGTTGTGAAAGCTCTGATCACCTATACAGTTGACATGGTATGTGGGGTTAACAATATGAAGTGTTTAGTTGTCTTCTGAAATTTGCCTTTCACTTGGTTTTATCTGAATCCCTTTCATGTGTTTGGCATTTGTGCATGTTTTTAACATGTTCCATGCTGCTACTGTGTGGTGATGTACTGTCTTGTTGGTCACTTATGGTTTGCTCTGGAGTCTGGCTTGGCCTTTGGAAACAACTTACCTGAACATGTACTCTCAATGGCACCATGTGCTTACCAAGAAAACATGGACATCTTTTGGATAGATTTGTTCACATTTCAATGGTTTGATACGCTTTGCTAACCATAGCAACAGTACCGGCTGTTCCTACAGCATGTAGTTATTGTTGATCTGCCTCTGTGGCTTTATACAAGTGACAATTCTCCAATAATGTAGCAATGGTATGGCCCTTTTATCTTGCCTAGAAGATGTTTTGTAAAGGTTTCAATTGGTCACAAAGTATTACTAACTCATTGGCCTCTCTGGCAATTTCTCTTTGGAAGAATCATGCTTATGTCTTTTATACAGCATCTCTTGACAAGTTGGCAATGCGTTATTGGGGTACAATCTTGGAAATCTTTTAACTTGAAAGATTGTACATTTTCAATGAAATTATCTCTCTACTTGCTGGTCAATACCATATCTACAGTTCTGTTCAACTGTTTGTACTCATTGAAACTAATGCTGCTGAACGTAAAAAAAACTTTCTTTATCCAAATTCTTTGTTGTCAAATACATGGGTTAATTTTTACCTTGAGCTAGTCTTCAAGAATTTTTGAGATTGTTTTTAGATGCATGTGATCATTCACAGAAAGACCAGTCATGTTCCTTCTGAGAAGGCCTTTCTTATCAATGATAAGCCAGATTTTTTAAACATTTTTCATGGTGTCATCCATTGCTTGTTCAGTAAGATGAAACTGCATACATTTGAATGAATGCAATATAGTAAAGGTAAAACTGGATGTACAATCCAGAATTTAAATGTGTGTCCTCCATTTTGCTTTACATTGTTTTAAAAGTAGAATGCAACGCAGTGCATATTTCATTTAACTGGCTCTGCTTCTCGCTTCTATTTTTCCCCTTTTTTCTTCTGCTTCCTTTTGTTGTACTCTTTTTACTGTGCTTTTAAGAATTGTAAGCTTGTAGTTTAAGAATTTCAGACTTGTGGTTGAAGTTTTCTCCTGGTGTGTAGTATTCATACCAAAACAAAAGAAATGATTACAGCACACAGACTTTTAAAAAAAAGGTAACTGATTTGGAGAAAGGAAATGGGGAAGTCAATGAGTGCTAGAAACAAGTATGATTTCTTAATGTAAAATATAATTTTTTAGGTCTTTTTAAGTTGCACTTCCTTCTAAGAAAGCTTTAAAATCATGCTTTCAGGACCATTTAGTTGCACTTATTTAAAGAAAAACTGGATATGTATTTTTTTTAAGAAAGAGGTGAAATATTTACTGCTCTTCAATGCAGAGCTGGAATTTTTATTTTGTGTATTTTTAACCTCAGCCTTTTTCTTTGAAGCATACAATCTCATAAATCTTTTACCTTGAAAGATAATATGTTTTCAAAGAAATTATCTCTCTATTTGGTGGTCAATACCCTATCTACAGTTCTTTTCAGCTGTTTGTACTTGCAGAAACTAATGCTGCTGAAACATAAAAAAGTTCTCTCTTTGTTTGTTGCCAAAAGCTGTTATCCAGTTGGTCTTCAATTAGTTTTCCAAATAGCTGCCGCTGAGATCTTGGAGTTTTCTTTATAGACAGCCACCTTTGCTACCAATGTAGTTTGTTTCTAATAATGTAGCTTTACTTCATGCATCAATGCTTATGTGATCTTCCTTCCAGTAGCATATCATGTTTCAGTTAATCCGATGGAAAGATGAACTATGAGGCATTCAAATCCACAGAACACATGCTGTGATTCAGTGATGATGTCAGCTAGCTCATTTGGCTGGTCAGCTGGTTTGTAATATAGAGTGATGCTGACAGTGGTGGTTCAATTTCTGTAGCAGTTAAGGTTACCATGAAAGACGCCCCCTCTCAATCTCTCCTCTTGACTAAGGGGTGGTGAACTTTAGGTTAAACCACCACCAGTCACCGATCTTCAATGAGACATAGCCCAATGATCACAGGGCAATGGTGACTTTACCTGGCTTTACATGAGCATGTCTCTTAAAGTTACACAGTTATACTGACGGTGAGCAACCATACTTTGTGTTTGCTCTGTCCTCTCAGAACTGTTTGCTGTAAAACCATTAACATTAAACATGAAGAGCACAGACGGAAAAAATATGATAGTTCAACAACTAGAATTTATCCAATCTTCAATAAGCAACGATGTTAATTCAGACAAATTATTTATCTGGGTGTAGGGTTTAAAATTCCAGGTTAAAATGTTGTTAAAGTTTAAAAAGGACACCAAAAGAATACTCAGTGTAAAGGCAACAAAGACTCAACTGGATTTGCTTCTAATTGAGGGAAGCGACTTAGCAAAATTATGGGTAGGCAAGGCTGATTAATTACAATGGAGTCTACTTGATTGGCTACATCCCCTTAACTGCCTGAAAACTTTTCATTTAGTAAGCAGAATAGTGGGCAAAAGCTAATCAGACAGGAGTCACACACCTCTGACCTGCAAAATAGCATAACAGAGCATACTTGTGTTGAGTTGAAGTTAAGCTATACCTTACACATGCTACACTGCATGTGATCCAGTTGTGCAGCCCTGATTCGACATAGAAACAGATATCAAAAAATTGCATTGAATAGTATATAGTATTTTTCATAATCCCAGGGTCACAAGCTATTTAACAGGCAGCCGATTACTTTTAAAGTGGCTCTAGCAATTATGTTGTATTAAAACTTTACTTTAATAGAATATGATTGTAGAGAATGCAATAAATCCTTGGTAATTGTACAGCAGATCAAAATCTATTTGCGAGGTAACACGAGATCGTAAGATATTGAAGTAATTAAAAAAGTTCACTTAATACTTCACTCAATACTGATTTTGTCCTTGTAGACCTACCTTTACAATGGTTTTGTCTAGATTTCTGGTCCACAATACAAAACTAAGCCTTATCTTTGGAACTACAGCTTGTTTTGTTGAACAGTATAGTCTTAAGTGGCATAATCTTAAAAATAGATTTTAAAATTAGACCTCCAATTTTCATTATGAAAGCACTATAGATGCTAGGTCAAATAAAATCTTCAAGATTGAATTGATAGATTTTTGTTAAGGAAGGAAAGGCAAGTAAATGGAGTTCAAACACTGATTAATTTTGAGATCTGTTTGAATGCTGAAGCTGGTGTGAGGGGCTTTGTCCAAAACACAAGGTGTAATTCCTATCACCTGGAATTTGGAGTTTATGCAGCAGCTTTGGATTTTCTGCTGAAGTTCATGGATAAACTTCACTTATTAATTATCAGGAAAGAAAGACTCACAATAATGTCTTTCAAAAAAGGGAGTTCCAAATGACATTAGAAAGGTTTTTGGATAACGATAAAATTGTTTTTACATTTTGTTTTAAAATTCATGTCTAGGCCATGATTTATTGTCCAACAACAATTGCTCAGAGAGTAGTTCAGAGTTAATCACATTGCTGTGGGTCTGCAATCACTTCAAGGTTGGAACAGGTAAGGCTGGCTGATTTCCTTTCCTAAAGGACAGTAGTGAGCCAGATAGGTTCTTACAACAATCAACAATGGTTATGTTGTTGCTATCAGACTAACCCAGATATTGTTAGTTAGATGTTTTTATGAATTCAGCTTTCACCATAGGCAGTGAAAGGTTTCGAAATTGCGTCTGCAGAATATTAGCCTGCATCCATGGATTACTACCCAGTGACATTACTGCTAAACCGCGGCTGTCAATTAAACAAAAGCAAATCTGAATTGAAATTAACATTTTCCCCATGAAACTAGTCAATATCCATCATGGGAAGTGTGAAAAAAGCCCTGATCACCTATTTGATTTACACCATTGTGAGAATCTTCACATACTGGAGATGAATATGAACCAAGAATTGATAAGCTTGGTAACATAACTTCTGCAGAAATAGAATATGCAAACAAGGTATGATTTTGAGATGGTTCTTGTTGACTAAACAGAGAAAATGGAAAAAAGAATGCATAACAAAGCACAAGGTGAGCAGTCTCACTCTCACTCTTGCATCAAGCAAGTCCGTACTGACTGGAGTGACAGGGTGACCCAACCAATACCTAAGAAACATCAGGAAACTAAGAACTTAAAGTTAACTACAACTTCATGACTGCTGATGGTCAAAGAACACATCTCTCTTGAAGGCACAGTATTGTCTCAGAAGGTTCATGTGCCTGCATGGATGCAGTATGGTTACTGCACATCTTTCTTATTTTCTTCAGGGTTCACAGGTAATAAAATGGCTCTTTCTTATTACTGAAGAAAACGGCGCAATTGGCTCCTTATCAAAAACAGTGAGAACAGGTAACTCCAATTTATTTGGGGAAAGGTATAGCTGGGTGCTAAACAGAACTTAAAACTTTACTGCTACCAATTGGGAAGTTTCAAAAGAGGGGAGATGTTTCATTCCTCCTTATCTGATTGTAACCATAGCATCACATTAAACTAATTTTTCTTTCAGAATTTGACAAATGGAAGTGATAACATGACTGAATGATCATTCCCTCATAGCCCGATCAGTAAGGAGTCACCTGGGGGGAATAACATTGTCTCCAGCAACTATTGATAACAGACAGATTAAGGAGAATAGCCTAGAATAAGTACAATATCTGGGATTAATGACAATTGCTTGAAGACGGGCAACCCCAAGGAGCCTTGGCACCTCCTTCCTGCATTTAAGTGCACTGAGGTACATTGAGTGTGGACTAGTCTCCCAGCTCTTGTGCCTAATAAGACCCAAAGGCAACTAACATTACATTATCAGTGCTGTGGAGATTCGCTTGAATTTAACTTTGAAGATTAAGACTATGATTGTACTTACCCATCGTAGACTGCAGCAGTTCAAGAAGAAAGCTCACCATTATAGTGTCAAAGACTCTTTGGAATGGGCAATAAATGCTGTCTTTGCCACTATTGCCTTGATTGACTAAAAAGTATTGTAATATCTAACTATTTGAAACACAAAATATTTGGTAGTCAGCTGCCAGTGATCAAATATGAGAAACCTGTCTTTAATTTTCTTATGTTGACTAGAAATAAATTCCAGCAATGTAGCAACAACAGACATAAGACACGAATACTATGAAAAATTAAATGCAAAAAGCATATCAAAATTGATATCATATCATCGATCACTTGTTCTTTCAGGGAAATGGGTATGGAACTGAAAGGCATTTTTTTGTGTTTCAATCGTTGGTAAAGACCTGTATCTTTTGAACCTGGAAAACTGCAGATTATAAGCAAAGGATGTTCCTGGCATGATACCATTCTGTAAAATTAAAAATTTCTGTATGTACGAGGCATCATGTGATGAACAGAAATCCTGAAAATCACAACTTGTGTACCACATTCCTTGAAATGATTAAGAGATGTTTACGGACCAAGCTCAATTTAGAAGCTTAGATTGAGATTCAGGAGATTTGCTTCAAAATGGGTAACTTTGTGAAGCCTCCAGCTGCTTGAAGGTCTCGTATTTACCAGGTACCATGTCCTACATAGTAAACCTTCTATTCTCCAGCACTATTATAGCGACAGGCATTGTATTGTGCTTTCAGACAGAGGGCAGATTACAGATTTAAATGTAAGGTCCTTCTGTGATTTGTTAAGGTCCCCAAACAATCTGTGTAGCATAATATTTTAATAACCTTTCAGTTTAAAAGTCACACAGCATACAATACATTCTGTGCAAACATAACATAAATGCTACATTTGAATTAGAAAGGATCATTTTTGCCCTTGAAATGCTGCAAATTTTTAAAAAATGTTTGAATTTTAGAAAAATGTTAATCAAATCCAAAAATAGAAAAGGTAAATATCTTGGGACCAACACAACTTTTCTGATCTTGTGTACCTTTTCATTTGTCAATGTGTTTCAATAGGGATATTTAAAACAATTTGTACGGTGTCATTAATGATGCGTACTGGCAAAAACAAAACCTGAGTAGTCTTCTAACTTCAAACTATGTTTTATAATTATCTCCCAGAACATTTAGGAATTATTATCACCAATTCTGAATCAGCAGTACTCATTGATTTGGCACAACAGATGGCATTTGGAGTTTGCAATGTCACCTGCCATACACCGAGTGACAGCTTGTGATACTGAATGGCATATCGGCACCACTCCCTCCAAATTGCGCTGCCATGCGCTTGCTCTCAGGTTCCTCCAAGGTTCTGCGCATGCTGGTCAGCGCATTCAGCGTTCTGACATACTTATTTCAGTTTTGAAAGTCTCTAATGCACACAGGCATTGGACATCCGCATGCTAAAAAGAAAGTGAAGGGAGTATTGCATATTGGTGAGGGAGTTAGTGCATGTGCGAAGAATGGCCACTGAAAATATTTTGAATAATGAGGTCAAGGCATCAATAAGTGTGTAGTGCTCAAGGCAATGTCAAACACGCCATTTTGGAGCCTAACATTACATTACTTTTCTTCTCCAACCTTCATGCAGTTGAACATAGTTTCTGATGTTTGAATGACTCGTACCAGTGCTTTCCAAAGGAGTCATCAGCTACAAGCCATTTCATTGCTGCTTAATTTTGATTCTAAAAAGAATCATAGTGTTAAAGCAGGCCATTTGGCCCATCAACACCACACTGACCCTCCAAAGAGATCCCACTCAAACCAACACCCCCACCCCCACTCCACCCTACACCTGTAACCCTGCATTTCCATAGTCAATACACTTAACCTGTATGTCATTGGAGGAGCAAATTACTTCAGATGCTAGAATCTGTACTGAAAACAACAAATGCTAGAGATTGCTGGGTGTCAGGCAGCATTCATGGAGAGAGAGCAAAAAATGTTTCGAGTCTAGATGACTCTTCATTAGAGTCATTAGGGCTGTGCGAGGAAGCCCACACAGACATGGGGAGAATGTGCCAACTCCATGCAGGCAGCCATTGAGGCTGTAATCGAATCTGGGTCCCTGGCTCTGTGAGGCAGCAGTGTTAACCACTGAGCAACTGTGACACCCACATGTATTTGTTACTTTCTATCATTATTTCAAGTTATTAAAGGTGAGAAAATGTCTAATGGCAGATCTGAAGCATCTTTTGTTAACTTCAAGACTGCTGTTCCTGCTCCTAGACATATGTGCATTAATAGATGATCTTCTTGGAATGCAACATGATCTGGGAAATGAACAAAGGTCACACAGATCAGGATGGGCTATTGGAAGAGAATGGAGAAGGAAGGGAAAGAGACATCATTTGCCAAATGTCTTTGCTTCAGTAAGGAGGTCCTCATTGAAATCTCACTCCTCCTGCATCTTCAACGATATATTCACACAGGACAGTATTCGTATAGTTAGTGACTGTAAAATTGATGACGTTTTGTGCAGCTGCCTGCTTCATGGTTGGAGTTAGGAGGTATCTGCAACATCTCACAGTTTTTCACCCACTGTTTCACGAGGGAGATCACTGATGCTGTCTATTCATTAAGAACTAACTACGTTTCATTCTGGAGAGGAGAAGTGAAGCCAATGTGGGTGGCACGGTGGCTCAGTGGTTAGCACTGCTGCCCCACAGGGCCAGGGACCCGGGTACAATTCCACCCTCAAGTGACTGTCTGTGTGGAGTTTGCACATTCTCCCTGTGTCTGCGTGGGTTTCCTCCAGGTGCTCCAGTTTCTTCCCACAGTCCAAACCTGTGCAAGTTAGGTGGATTGGCCATGCTAAATTGCCCATAGTGTCCAGGCATATGTAGGTTAGGTAAGTTACCATAGGAAAAATGCAGGGTTACAAGGAGAAGGAAGGGCAGTTGGTCTGGGTGGGGCGTTCTTCAGAGGGTTGGTGTAAACTTAATGGGCCAAATGGCCTACTTCCACACTGTAATGATTCTATGGTTAATATTGTATATTCATGGGACTGACCCCTATCAGGTATTGGTAGGGATGGAGTGGTGTCAGGATCTTCCTTTCTATATTGGGTTTAAGGACCTGCTTACTCTATGGTGGTGCAGGTTGAATGAAAGTGAGTCTTAACAAGAAAAATCACTTGCCTTAAAAAGATTTGTTGGTAATTTTTAATTTATTCATCGGATGTGGGCTCACTGGCTGGATCAGCCTTGTTTGCCTCAGCCATTATTTTCCTTGAGAAGGTGGATAGTTGTCTTCCTGAACCAATGCAGACTATTTACACGATATAGATCATCAATGCTGTTAGAGAGGGTGTGCTTGCATTTTGACCAGTGACACTGGAAGGGCAGTGATATATTTACTAGGGTGGCTGTTACGTAGCTTGGAGGGGAATTTGCAGATGGTGGTGTTTCCATGTCTTAGCTGCACTTGTTCTTCTAGGTGGTAGTGGTTGTGGGTTTGAAAGGTGCTTTCTAAACAGCCTTGGAGGATTTCAGCAGGGCAATTTGTATACGGTACACAATGCTGCAACTGAGCCTAAATGATGGAGGGAGAGATGTTTGTGGATGAGGTGCCAATCAGGTGGGCTTCGTTTTTCTGGGTAATTAGTAATGGAGACTAAAGAGATGGCCGATGAGTTGTACAGATGTTTTGTGTAGACCTTCATTAGAGGAATTCAAGTAGCAGAGGTTACAGAGTTAAAGATGTAAGCTGTAGAGCTCTGAGATGCAGAGAAAGCTGGTGCACAAGTGCTTGAATTGGAGAAGGTTGGTATGCTGGCACAGCAAGTAATCAGGAAAGCTAATAAGATGCTTTGTTTTATCATGAGGGGATTTTCTTTTAATTCATTTGTGGGATGTGGACATTGCTGGCTGGCCAGCAATTATTGCCTGTTCCTCGTTGCCCTTGAAAAGGTGGTAATGAGCTGCCTTCTTGAACAGCTGCAGTCCACCTCCTGTGGGTTGACCCACGTTGCCATTAGGGAGGGAATTCCAGGATTTTGACCCACCAACAGAGAAGGAATGATGATATATTTCCAAGTCAGGATGGTAAGTGGCTTGGAGGGGAACTTAAAGATGGTGGTGTTCCCAAATATCTGCTGCCTTTATCCTTCTAGATGGAAGTGATCGTTGGTTTGGAAGGTGCTGTCTGAGGGCCTTTGGTGAATTTTTGCAGTGCATCTTGCAGATAATACACATTGCTGCTGAGTGTCAGTGGTGGAGGGAACAGATGAATTGAATGCAATGATAAGGAGGTTATGTTTCAGTTATACAGGGCATTGATGACACTGCATGTTGAGTACTGTACATTGGCCACTGTACTTATAGAAGGATATTCATGCATTGGAAGCAGTTCAGAAAAGGTTTACTAGACAAATATCTGGAATAAGTGGACAGGTTAGGCCTGTATCCTCTTGGGTTTAGAAGAGTTAGAAGTGATTTCATGTAAGATCCTGAGAGGACTTGACTGAGTGAATATGGAAAGAATGTTTCCTAGAAATAAGGATCGTAGTTTAAAAATAAAATGTCACCCATTTAAGACAGAGATAAAGAAATGTCTTTTTTTCTCTCAGATGGTTGTGCATCTTCGGATTTCCCTTCCTCAAAAGACAGTGGATGCAGAATGTTCTGAAAAGGAAAATACAGAGATAGAGAGATTCTTGTTTACCAAGGAGATGAAAGATTATTGAGGATATACAAGGAATGTAGAGTTGAGTTTAAAACCAGATCAACCGTGGTCTTTTTCAACAGTAGAACAGACTCGAAGGGCCAAATGACCGATTCTTGATTCTTATTTGTAAGTTTATATGTTCATTTGTTCAGGATAGTGTCAAACTTTTTAGGTGTTATTGGAACTGCATGGATTCAGGCAAATAGAGAGTATTCTATCACTTGTGCCTTGTCAGTGGTGGGCAGTCTTTGGGGAGTCAGGAGGTGGGTTACTCGCTGTTAGGTTCCAAGCCTCAGTCAAATATGGCCTTGATGTTAATCTCAGTGGTTGGAGCCTAACGCAGTCTTCAACATTAACATTTTCAGAACCATTACCTTATACAACAGATTAGAAAGATTTGAAAGCCTCGCAACATAACATTGACTGCACACAAATCATTTTGTAAATGTTACATGTCAACTGTGGTTGTTGTATAGCATAAAAACCCATTTATTACAAGCTGATGCATTATACTCTGAAGAAATTATTGTCTCATTCAACAGCACACAAAACAGGTCACCCAGATGCCAGCGTCCCTAAGACGCTGTGAAATCAATGTAGTGTAAGTTGTAATGTGATAGCTTAGCTTGAAAGTTATCAGAGAAGGAACTTTCACCAAAACTAACAGACATGGTACTGTAATGGTAGGAAAATTAAAGGATTAGCTGAGGTGAATTCAGAAAGAACCAACGATCAATGTCATTTTTAAAAGGTAACCATGATAAAGTTCCTTCTGGAATGCTTCTGAACATAACCTATGTCCCTTTCTAACCTTGGAGATAAAGCAAGCTAATGTTGCAAGTCTAACGTTAGCTTAATTTTTCTCCATAGATGCTGCCTGATCCACTCTGATCTCCAGCATTTTTTGTTTTCGGTGCAGATTCCAGCATCTGCAGTAATTTGCTCGCCCTTTCTAACCTTGCAACTCTTAAAATGTCCGCAACCACGTGCATATGCTGCTTCTTTTTAATTAAGAATCATGCCTCTTTTATTTTTGCAACTTGAGCCTGGATTCAGCACAGGCATCTGCATTAAAGGTTTCCTCTGAGTAATTGGTTGATGAGCAACTTAAGTAAAATACATTTGGGCAGCTTTCATCCATCTCTCAGTAAACAGCAGCCTACAGCAGAAAGCTGTTACCATAATTGGCTCTAATTGGCACAAAACAACATCAGAAGAATAAAATGAATGTGATTGTAAAGGTTATGCATGTTAGCTCAGAGCAATTTAACAATTTGATGAAGGTAACAGTGATTTTATTCATTGTTTGCATAAAATACAAGAGGATCGTTTTTTAAGAACATGTAGAATTAAGCTACTCAGAGGTAGTAAGAACTGCAGATGCTGGACTCAGATAAATGGGAGCCCCATTTCTGAAGAAGGGTCCTGACTCGAAACGTCAACTTTCCTGCTCCTCTGATGCTGCCTAGCCTGCTCTACTCCTCCAGCTCCACACCGTGTTATCTAAAATTAAGCTACCCTTGCCAAGGTTTTGGTAGAATTGCAAGTGCTTGACTTTTCAGACATTATTTTGGAAATCAAACATGTTATAGAAACATAATGTAATCATGAGCCTTATTATTTTGTGCTAGACAGAAGTGAATTTGGATTTAGCTGAACTTCTACTTGGGATCTGGAATCCCTAAAATTGAGATAATTCTTCACATTCTCAAAATGTGCTCTGGGTGGGGGATTTCAATATCCACCACCAAGAATGGCTCAGCAGCACCACTACTGTTTGAGTTGGTCAGGCCCTAAAGGACATAACTGCTAGACTGGGCCTGTGACAGAGGGTGAAGGAGCCAACAAGAGTCTAAAATATGCTTGATATCATCCATACCAATCTGCCTGCATGATATTAGAAGTAGTAGATCTTTTCTTAATTTATTTTTGGAATGTGAACATCACTGGCTAAGCCAGCATTTATTGCCCAGAGGGCAGTTAAGAGTCAACCACATTACTGTGGGTCTGGAGTCACATGTAGGCCAGACCAGGTAAGGATGGCAGTTTCCTTCCCTAAAGGACATTGGTGAACCAGATGGGTTTATCTCCTGACAATCAATGATGGTTTCACGGTTATCATTAGGCTCTTCTTTGTAGATTATTATTGAATTCAAATTCCACTACCTGCCAAGGCAGGATTTGAACTCAGAGTCCCCAGAACATTACCAGGTTCTCTGGATTAATAGTCTAGTGATAATACCACCAGACCATTGCCTACTCCAATATGCCATGCATAGCCCTTGTGGAGACAAAGTCCTGTCTTCACACAGAAGATCATCTCCATTGTGTTGTGTGACACCACCGCTGTGCTAAATGGGATAGAATTCAAACAGGTCTAGTACTCAAGAGAGGACATCCATGAGGCACTGTGGCCATCAGCAGTGAATCATCCTCCAATACAACCTCATGGTCTAGTGTGTTCCCCACAATAGAATTACTGTTGAGCCAGGGAATTAATGCTGGTTCAGTGAAGGGTGCAGGATAGCACATGAAGAGCAACACCAGGTATACCTGAAAATGAGGTATCAATCTGTTGAAACTACTAAACAGGACTACTTGCATGCCATAACAGCATAAGCAACAAGTGATAGACAGAGCTAAGTGATTTCACAACCAACGGATCAGATCTAAGCTCTGCAGTCCTGCCACTTCCAGTTGTGAATGGCGGTGGACAATTAAACAGCTCACTGGAAGAGGAGACTCCACAAATATCCCCATTTTCAATGATGGGGGAGCCCTGAATATCAGTGTAAAAGATGGGCAAGGTGATGGCAGCGTAGTATTATCACTCATTCTATTGAGACCTAAGTAATGCTCTGGGGACTCAGGTTGGAATTCTACCATGGTAGATGGTAAAATTTGAATTCATTAAAAATCTGGAATTAAGAGTCTAATGATAACCATGAAACTGTTGTCAATTTTTGGAAAGAGCCCATCGGGTTCACTAAAGCGAAGGTAACTGCTGTCCTTACCTGGTCTTGTCTACGTATAACTTCAGATCCACACAAGTATGGTTGACTTTCCACTGCTCGTGAGGCAATTAGGGTTAGACAATAAATTGTCTGCGCCTGTTCCTAGATCTATGTATCATTGATGCCACTGTTCAGCCTTTTTCATTCATAGCATGTGATATTAAAATTGGCTAAAGGCACTGGATACTGAAAATACTACAGGTCTTGAAAACAGTTGTCATTAATCCTGAAAACTTGTGCTCCAAACATTGCCACACACTTAGCCAAGCTGTTGCAGGGTAGCTACAACACTGGCATCTAGATATAATTTTATTTAAATCAACCTGTTTAGTTGACACAGTTCTGGATTTGGTGGGACTTGAACCTATGGCCTTGTGGGTCAGAGGTAGGTACACTACCACTGCACCAAGAGCCCCAGAACTGGCATTTGCCTGACAATTTGGAAAATTGTCCAGGTGTATCCCAAACACAAAAAAGGTGGGACAAATAAATCCTGCCTAGTACTAGTACAAGAGTTCTTAAGGAGTTCTTGTAGTTTTGCTGTTCTTGGTAGGGCTTGTTTATCAATGTACCGGAGGTAATTTACACTGGACTTTTCAAACTCACTTTTGACAATGTTTATCATCAAATAACACAAGTGTAATTTTCTACGTTGAATTTCTATTTGTCCTAAGTGGTCCTTTCACTTTGACTATATACTAACTCATCATCAAGATAAACCACACAATCAAGAGCACTGGTTGGTTCAATGTTCTCTGGATATTCATTGTTTTTTTAGCTGAATGGTATCACTTAGTATTGGAACAAAACAGTCGTTTTAACAAATGCTGATACTTCTTTACTTGTCTGTGTTTTTCTTTAATAAATCTCATTTTCCAATAAATCCCAAACTGCCAATTCTGTCAACACAATCTCCCTAATGACGAATTTGGTGTCTGTCTGCCTTTATCATTCTGTAGTCAATGTAGAATATGGTTCCACCATCAAGTTTAGGCACAAACGTTGTCTGGGGAATTCCAGAGATAGTAGGAACTGCAGATGCTGGACAATCTGAGATAACAAGGTGTAG
>NC_063359.1:8771374-8789183 GCF_021869965.1 Rhincodon typus
CCCCTGAAACGTCAGCCTTCCTGCTCCTCTGATGCTGCTTGGCCTGCTGTGTTCATCCAGCTGTACACCTTGTTATCTCTGGGGGATTCCAAATGTTTCGGTTATATGCCATTAGATGGTTTTCCAACACATATTGGGTTTCGACTTTCACCTGGTCCTCTTTCTCTGGACAAAAGTGATGAGGATGTTGTTTTATTGGAGATTGAGGCACCTACATTGATATCATGAATGGCTAAAGATATGCATCCTGGAACAATATCAGAAAGTGCTAGAGGAAAGTCAAGAGTTTTGGCAATCTATGTAGAGAAAAAAAAACAGAATGAACACTTCAAGTCCAGTGATCCTTTTCCTTTTGTGGAGCAATTTACAATGAGAGGTCATGGTTTTCGACTGAAGCCTGGCAGATTTAAATCAGAGATGTTTAGGAATTACATCCTTCAAAGGGTTGTGAACCTTATTGAATTTTCTACTACATCGTGGGGTGGATTCCAAGATACTGAATAAATTTAAGGAGGAAACAGACCAATTTTTAAATAGCAATGAGTGAAAGAGTAATGGGGTGCAGACAGGAAAATGGAGTTGACACCGAGATGAGACTGGTCATGATTATATTGAAGAGTGGGGCAGGCTCATGTTGCTGAAGTGCCTACCCATTCTTATGTTCTAGCTACTTGTCTCACATTGTTCCCGAAAACTGAAGAATAGTAGAGGATCCTGAAGAGATGGTGGATGATGTGATGGGATGCTATCCTTTTTGAAAATGCAGAAGGCATACTAATTGTCAACATTTCAATTCTGTTTCAATTGAAGTTTGTCCCTCCATGCCTGGGTGAGAGTGAGAGTCTTGTGATGCAGGAAAAAAAAATAAGATTGTGGTAATTTAAACACTTTGCCGGAAAAAAGTCACTTCTGAACTTGAGCAGACAATCTGATCTTACATATCAAGGTAGATGTGAGGTGAATGCTGATTTCTGTCTTTCAGCTCAGGTTCCTGCAATTATACCCATTCCCACAAGCGGATATAACAGATTTCCACTGACATGAATCAAAGAAAATCAGGAGATACCTCCTCGCTTACCTGATCAATCAATAAACGTCCATTGGAAAATGAAACTAAACCGATAATCAGGCCACTTATGTCAACTTAGTTGCGCACAAATTGACTGGCGTGTTTTGTGACATTAAACCAAATCTAAACTTATTAATGACTTTATCGGTTGTGAAATTTGAGAATTGCTGATTGTGAAACACAAGTTACTTATTTCTTTGAACTGAAAATTCATCTGAAAATTCAAATGAATCTTAAAAAGAACCTGGGCTAAAAACTGCAATTTTTGTAACTATTACATGTGTGTGCCACCACTGAAAATCTCACCGTTTGGCTTTGGAAAAAGTTGACAAAAAAGTTGCCATAACATTTTATAGGCATTAGGTATCAACAGTATGCCCTGTAAATAGTGTTTTGGAGAGTTTGTAGAGTATAACTGAGACATCTTGTGGTAATAGAGTACTGAACAGTTTTCTTTTACTGAAAGTAAGTATTAATAGCCAAATTTGTATTCTTCATTGAAATATTAGTATTTATCTGTTAGCGCTTCAATGATTGATGCAAACTGTGGATTGGATTTATTTTGAGTTTAGTATTGATTCAGGGTAGGCCACATCTAATACTGGGTTGAATACACATCATTTTTCCATAATTCCTTGTTCTGAAGTAAGAATAACTACAGACACCAACAAACAGCTACATGAAGGAGCCTGCGAAATTACCTCCAACTATGAGATCATGAAAATGTATCAAGTTTCCTTTAAGGGAGTGCATTCCCATTTATCAGCTTTAACAATTGCCTGTGATATGAAGAGAGCTGAAGGATAATTTGAAGCCCGTGATAATGAAGCACAATTAATGCTCCACATCACAGATGTCAACTGTACACAAAAGACTGCTGTTGTATGCCGGGCATGTTTTACATTTCCATCCACATCTTTATTTTACATTTTGGAATGGTGATCATGCTGTTTGCACATACGGAAGCACAAGTTTCAACAAGTCTGTTACAATAGATACTGTTAAAATTAACTTGCAAAAGATTATAAATCACTTTACTTCACAACCTGTGGTAGAAGTGAAAAAGATGTGAGAAAGGTTTTCCAATGTGACAATGTAAAATTGAAGATTATCTCAAACTGTGTAATTGTGGACACGTATTTACTGTGTGTCACGAGTGTCCTTTGTGGATTCTTACAACATATCATGTAGAATACCATTACAGCCTACATAATAAAGGAAGACAATGCTTTTTATTTTCTACATTCAAATTAAATGTGATGTGAAGGCTGAAACTTGATTCAGAGATAGTAGGAACTGCAGATGCTGGAGAATCTGAGATAACAAAATGTAGAGCTGGATCAATTCAGCAGGCCAAGCAGCATCAGAGGAGCAGGAAGGCTGACATTTCGGGCCTAGACCCTTCTTCAGAAATGGGGGAGGGGAAGGGGGTTCTGAAATAAATAGGGAGAGAGGGGGAGGTGGATAGAAGATGGATAGAGGAGAAGATAGGTGGAGAGGAGACAGACCGGTCAAAGAGGCGGGGATGGAGCCAGTAAAGGTGAGTGTAGGTGGGGACTTCACAAGCCAAGTCCACAAGTTCACAAGTCCAATGTGGACTTCACAAGCTTCAAAATCTCCCCTCCCACTACCGCATTCCAAAACCAGCCCAGCTCGTCCCCGCCTCCCTAACCTGTCCTTCCTCCCACCTACCCCCTCCTCCCACCTCAAGCCCCACCCCCATCTCCTACCTACTAACCACATCCCGCCCCCTTGACCTGTCCGTCCTCCCTGTACTGACCTATCCCCTCCCTACCTCCTCACCTACACTCACCTTTACTGGCTCCATCCCCGTCTCTTTGACCTGTCTGTCTCCTTTCCACCTATCTTCTCCTCTAACCATCTTCTATCCGTCTCCCCCTCTCTCCCTATTTATTTCAGAACCCCCTTCCCTTCCCCCATTTCTGATGAAGGGTCTGGGCCCGAAACGTCAGCCTTCCTGCTCCTCTGATGCTGCTTGGCCTGCTGTGTTCATCCAGCTCTATACCTTGTTATCGCTGAAACTTGATATTCAGTGCATTTTGAGTCAGGAGCTGTGATGCCACACAAAATGTTCATCCCACATATTCTAAAAGAAAGAACTGGCAGCACATAGAGACAAGGTTTGTGATTTTTAGTTACATTCCATTTACAAACATGTCATAGCTGCCACAGGGATAAAAACACCACTGAACTATTCTCAGGATTTATTTCCAAATTGCCCTAATAGTGATTTTTAAAAATCTTTACCAGAAAAGCTATTTGTAATAGAATATGACTGTGACAGGTCCTACATTTAGACTCCAGTTTCTAAAAATATATATTCTAGTCACATTACAGCAACCTCATTGTTGTGTGTATTGACGTGATAACTAATATACATCAGTTTACTTTGTCTGGTACTTTAAGAGGAAATATGCACCAAGGTTTTATATCTCTTTGTGATAGCGTCTCAATGGAGCATGTGTCTATTACTGTTGCAGAAATAACTGTGATTATAAATACTGTCTTTGATGGCACAGCTCGGATCAATTGCTCCACCACACTTGAGGGAGTGCACATTTGAAATTACAGGGCAGCTCACTGTGCGTATTATGGGATGCCTTCAATAAGGACTCCAGCTTGTGTTTGTCAAGATGGGGCAGTTAAGTTATCCATAATAGAACAAATCTCACAAATGCATATTGAAACAAAAGAAAAGCACACAGGAAGCTTTTGTATGTCATGGTCATTCCATCCCAACATATGAGGATTAAAACTGGCTTTTTTCTGTGTGCTGCACTTTATAATCAAATGGCATTTCAAAACAACATTCATTACTATTGCTGGAATTCAAAGAGATGCAAGATTTATTCGAATGAGCAAACAATCACGTATTCTTGTTACAATGAAAAACAGACAATGCTTTTGTGTGACATTCAATTCAAACACTAACGTATGTCCACGTTGAAACAGGCTAGCAAAGAGCTTTCTGCCGTGATTTTTCTTGGTTTCACAAATTGTGGAAGTTGATTACCTTAGTATCAAGAGAAAGAATGTCCAAATAGTTCAAAGCCATTTTTATCCCATATCACAGTGCAGAAACATTCTACTAATGCAAGTTTTAGTGGTACAATCGCAATGTAAATACCATAATTTTTTTGTGGTATAACTCATTTTGAGCAGTATTATCCCTTAAGTATTGACTTGAACAGGTTTAGAATGTCGTATTCCATTGTTCAAGGTAGAAATGAGCAGATGACTCATTCCTATTTTATATGTAGTTAGTCATGTCTGGGTGTGGTCACAAAAATTTAAACCAGAATCTGTAAGCATCAGTACAAACATTAAGTTCTAAATATATCTCCTGTTGCAAGCGTAGAAGCTGGTGTGTCATCTCTGAATATCTCCTGGGCTTAAATAAAAATATATGATTATCACTTGGTCTCTGATCAATACCATGATCTTCCATTTGGGGTTGATGCTAAGTGCCTTTGCAGTACTTTTCACATTTGTTTGGAAGTATATTCTTTGTACTAGGCAATCTCCTGGTAGATAAGCTCTTAAATCACACTTCTAAGTAGATTTTGAATTGACATTACTGTTCATTTCCCACTTTTCTCTCATTGCCCTTTCAATCTTGGGTGACTTTCCACCATCCTTTCTGTTGATATGACACTAGAGGTTGTCAACAGTTTGACATATTTTGGCCCCATCGTCACCAGCAATCTGACATTTGATGTTAGCATCAGTATGCCCATTGTTGGGAAAATTATGTCCAAGTTGGTAAGCAAGTATGGAGCAACCTGATTGATAACACCAATCTGTGAGTCTACCAAGGGGTGTGCTGGCATGGTGTCATAGGGATTCTCTTTGGAGGGCCAGTGCAGACTCGATGGATTGAATGACCTCTGCGTGCACTGTAGCGACTCTATCATTCTCTGATTCAAGTCTGCATCCATATTATACTCCTTTACAGTAGTGAGACTGCGATAATATATTCTGGGCAGCAAAAAGGCTGATTTCCATTTTCATTGTCTCAGAAATAACTTTGCCATCTTTTAACAGGATATAGTCATAAATTGCGAAGTTGTGTAGAATGATAATTCCCCACAGAATACACTCAGTCAGAAACCAATGATGTCTCTGTTAGCTTAGCCAATACATCAACAGGCATATACTATTTCCTTGTATATATTTGAGGGTGAGATAGAATTTTGATCAATGCGGGATTCAAGGGGTTGCAGGAAAAATGCAGGAAAGTAGAAATGAGGAATTTCAGATCAGCCATAATTCTCCTGAATGGCAGAGCAAGCTCGTGGAGCTGACTGGCCTACTCCTGTTCCTATTTCTTATTGTGCTGTGATCTTGTGAATCTTCTGCACAGCAAAATGGCCATTGGACCATGCCAGCTAAAGGTCCGTATCTCTGCTACCAAGAAACCTGCAGTAGGAAATGAAGATGATGGACACTGACAATGATGACTGAGGGACAGCTACCAATGCCCTTGATCTTTGGAGCCTGACTATTTCAAGGAGCATTGGAAGAGGCAAGGTGGAACAGAAAACTCAGATAGAAACCCAGGACAAAAAGAGACAAGCGAATCCTGCACGTATTTAACCCACTGTTTTCTTCTGCAGTAAACATTACAAAGACAGCCCTGTCAAAGTGGAGCTTCTGAACCACATCAGGTGATGTTTAACACTGAGTTGACCATCAAACCACAAGTCATCATCTGCAGAGATGTAAGGTTATCAAAGAAAGAATTTGTACATCTTTTCCCAATCTCTAACATCAAGTTCTTCAAATTCAAATCATTCAGCTCACTGTCCAAGAGACATTTATATGAGAATTTCTAGAGAATTAGTGGTGTCTTTGGCAACCTTCAAGTCTCAATCTTGCTCATATAACCAGGTAATGTAGTAACCAAGTGGACAATAAGACATGAGACCATGCCAGCAGATTTCTATGCACTTGAGTTTTCAATTTCAACCATCCCATAAATAGAAGTCCTCACATTGAGATCAGGTTAGCAAAGTGTAGCAATTTCAGATGTCATTGCAAACTGCATTGACTTATCAAGCATGACCATAATATATTATTCATCAAGATAAAACTGTTGATCAGGTTACGCACAAAAGTCTGGCAAAGTTGGCTGTAATATTTCCCTATTACAAGATTGTCCAATGCACAGTGTTGCATTAATAATAACCATGCAGTCATTTGAGGCTCTACATTGATTAACAGAGCATCTATAATCAGCAAGCGTTCTTCTTTTCTTTCTTTACTCTTTGCCCTCTTCCTCCTTCTCTTGTTGTTACATCCTCCAATTGTCACTGTTCCATACAGACTCTGATTGAAGAGTTGAAGATCTTCAGAGCTAGATGGCTCTGGTAAAATACATCATTCTACCAAATATAACACAGTGTGGAGCTGGAGGAACACAGCAGGCCAGGCAACATCAGAGGAGCAGAAAAGCTGACGTTTCAGGTTGGGACCCTTCAGAAAATTCTACCAGATGCTTTTTTTGTTGATTTTGGGATTGTTCTCTTAGTCAAGGGAAAGCAAAAGTTGACACGATTTATTTGACTGTATTCCCACTTCTGCAGGAGTAACTTACAATGGCCAGCACCACTTCTGAGGAGATTGAGACATCAGTAAGTCATGTGTTTTTGGCTCCTGATGGGAGAGAATTCTCTGGGCTATTAGACAACTGGACACACAAGTTGTCTACAGATGCCTTCCTCTGCAGATGTCTTTGTGATGATGTTGTGGCTTTAAGAGGTGTGTTTTGTCCTATTTACTTTTAGACAGAGATTGGGAGACAAGTGCCAAGTGTGAGAAGATAAACAATTTATGAGGCCTTTTTTTAAGAAAAAATGGAACAATAGAAGCAGTCTGAGTGGGTGTGGTTAAGTTCTCACAGATCCAGGATTTTTAGTTAGCTTTTGGCAGGTATTGCTGGGTTCTCAGCGGGGTTGGAAGACAGTGAATCTCTCCCAGCTGCTACACTCACTCTCTGAGTTTTCTGTCAGAATTGTCTTTTGACGTTCTTTCCTCCTGGATTGGAGAAATGCATGTGAGCCAATCTGTTTCTGAATTTGCCTTTTTGCCACAGATGTGTTTATGAGATGTTACTATATTGGAACAGGAACTGTATAGCAGTAAAATAATCTATTAGTTGGTTAAGTTTTCCAGTAGAATTAACTTATTCCAATTTCTTCTTTCTTAGAAACCTCACGGATATTATTGAAATGTTCAAAAAACACTAAGACTATCTCCACATATCTGCTGTATCAAAATATCCCTCCCACCTCACCCCAGTAATTAATTATCTTTAAATATTTCATCCTAATGCTGACCATTTCCAGAAAATAGAGCAAATTTTCATTTGTTACAATATTTATTCAATTGAAGTGTTGTGGTCTTATAGTGAGAACACCTCACTAAGTCAATTCACAGCAGGCAACTATTTTTGAACTAGTATCTTGTAAAGCAAAATTTTTACAACAGTTTTAGTGTTACCTTTTCCCAAAGACAGTGCCTTAGGAAATCTCATTAAAACATCCACAAATTTAAAACGATGCTGATTCTCACTCATTGTTTTAGATAAAGAAAATGTTACTGTAGCCTTACTACACCGTAGGGCCGCTCTCTCTTTAGAGAGATGACTGGTGGTGGTTTAACCTGAGGGTCACTACATCTCAGGTGAGGAGAATGGTTGAAAAAGAGAGTCCTTCATGGTAACCTCAGCCAGTGCAGGAACTGAACACACATTGTTGCTCTGCATTGCAAGTGAGCTGTCCAGCCAAATGAGCTAACTGTTGACTTGCGAAAGCTAGTGGCCAAAGCAAGGCAGGATTTCTCTTTATTTTCAAAGATATTAGCATTTTCTTGTTCCCATGGTTCAGCTGTTAACTAGTTGTGGTTCTTGTTAAAAGAATATGTTTTGTTTGTAATAAACTAGTTACATTTAAGTTCATTAAAAAATTTTTTTTAAATTCTGTATTACACTAATAAAGTGGAAAAAAATTGGCCATTTTTGTGACTGCTTTCAAATGTTTACACAAATGGTATGGCTCATGGAGTGGTGGTGCTTAGGTACCATAGCATTCCTCTCACTGGTGTTGTGCCAGCACTAGGGATCCAGGTAATACAAGGTGCAAAGAGGTACAGGAATTTAATTTCTGTATTGTATGCTGAAGTATATTGCAAAATGGCAGCCACCCCATACCCACATTACCAGTTAACCTTTCTCCTTGGTGTTTTGCAACTATTTCTTTTTGTCATTACCATTGCTGTACCCTGATCACTGACCTCTTTCCATGTTTGCCTTTAGTCATAAACTTGACCTGGATTATAACGTTCTTTAGGCCCGCTCTGCGTATGTCTTCGGAGTTGATTTCTAAGTTGGTATCATACCCAGTATCTTTAATATTAGAGTGATTTCTTGCAACAACAAATTGGCAACTTGTTCCTTTCATGGGTTGCTACTGTTAGTGCAATTTCATTCTTAGAAATGCCATAATATCAGTCCAAAATTTCATTACTTTTAGAATGCTCCATTAAACTGAGGGTCTTTGGAGAACATTGCTTGAAAATGACATCAAAGACATCTAGTCCCGTCACGGTGAAGAAAAATACTTTGTATTTCTCACTTATAATTTTTTCCACTTTCAGCTAAATGTGCAGACTAATTAGCCCAGTTCTCTTTGTTGCGGTTGAATTCTACCCAGATTCCCCAAACATGTCTTGAAAGCCATTTTTTTCATTTATATTACCTGATTGCAATGTAAATATTGAACAATTTTTGAAATCAGTCAAACCTCCTCAAATTCAAATTTTGGAGTTCCAAAAACATGTCAAGACTTTTATAAGTCAGATAATTTTTCAAATGAAATGTGACAGAACCTTCCACGCAAGCCTCATCATCAGCCTTCTGTTCTCTATTGTACTGAGGAGAACTCATCTAGTGAATTCAAAGTGGTTAGTAATAATTGAACAAATGTATTTTTTTACCACCCTAGCAGAAGGAGTGGCAGAGAGCCCAATATAACAAAAGGCTGGGCTCTTGGAAGGTGCTCTAGTTGACAGCTGCCAAATGCCGTATGTTCACATTGGGCCATATCTATGTGGAAATGTAGGCTCACCTTTATTTCCATTGACATGCTAATCTGCATTTCCTTGAATTTGCCTCTTATTAATAAAGTTTGTTAATTACAATGATAGTTATAAGATCTTTAAGCAAGTAGTTTTATTTTATTCCATGAATTTTAACCTAGCTAACTTTGAGAATCATCAAATCCCTACAGTATGGAAGCAAGCATTTGGCCCATTCAGTCTACACTGACCCTCTGAAGAGCATCCCACCCAGACTCATCCCTCCAATCCCTCATTCCCTGTTGTTAATCCATGCAGCCTGCATACTGTGGGCAATTTATCATGGTCAGTCCACCTCAGCTGCACATCTTTGGACTATGGGAGGAAACCCACACAGACATGGAGAGAACGTGCAAACTACACACAGACAGGGATAGTAAGTGCTGCAGATGCTGGAGTTGGAGATAACACAGTGTGGAGCTGGAGGACACAGCAGGCCAGGCAGCATTAGAGGTGTAGAAAAGTTGACTGACCCAAAACGTCAACTTTCATGAAACACTCTGTTGTCTCCACACAAACAGTCGTCCAAGAGTGGAATTGAATTTGGGTCTCTGGCAGTATGAGGCAGCAGTGCTAACCACTGAGCCACTGTGCCTTATCTCATTATGACCTTATTATGTAAACTGAAAACCTGTAAAATTTCTGTATATCAGTAGATGGAGCGAGAATGGATTAAGAACAAGATTTTCACCATAAACCTAATTGGACTGTAGCCAGGGACACTTGAAAAATGAAGAGTTGAGAATTCACCTTAGAAAAACAAGAGGATCATATTTTCAAGATAGAGCTGAAAAAGTACACATGGATAATGAATTGTGCAACATTCACTCTTTGCTTCTTGTCTTGTTTTCGGAAATGCCTGAATTGATTATGCCTGAAAGTGTTTCTTGTGGAAGGAAATGATAGTTTTGTGGAAATTAAGCACACAGGCACACATCCATTAACAATAAGAAACCATTGGTGCCACTTTAAAGGCAAATCTATCCACCCATCTGTTTTTATTGCAGAGGACCACCTGAGCACAGAATGGGTAACTGGGGACTTTTTTTTGCTTTGAAGAGGATTTTGAAAATTTACACAGTTTCTAGCTTTTTTTATTCAAACCATGATTTATGTTCTCAGGCATGTGTACTGACTTTGTAAAGTAGCAGTTGTTTATCAAACACAGCTGCAGTCTCTCCAAATTTTATCCATCATATTTCTGACTGGCTATGGGTCAATGCACACGATGTAAACCAAAGATAGAAAATGGTGGTAATTGGACAATAATGGATTGCTGGTCACAAACCATCAGACACAAGAGATTTATCTATTTTATTGTAGGTGTAGTTGGTCTAGGATACCTTTTTTTCACACTGGAGTGCCAACGAATGAATTCCATTTGTATTCATTACAGCACTTAGGAATTCCTACCCAACAGAAAATTACACTATTGCAGATATGAAAAAAAATACACTTGGAGGTCCGTGTGTCATTTGTGTTAGAAAAATGCCGCTTCTAATCCTCATGAAAGCATCTAAGGGACTATTTGGTTTACTGTGGTAACAATCAAGAGCTATTGAGTTAGAGCAAGAAGAATATCTTGGCTGAACAAGATGTAATTCTTTTTCAATGATAGCTACTAGGTAAAAGTACAATAGTAGGTTAGACATTTGAACACAACAGGATACAAATCTTCACTCCATGAGATCTTTAGATGTTTTGCCTTTTCCCCATCTAAGCCAGTGTGACATCATCAGATTGGGTGGAGCTGAAATCAGTCTCCAACATTAACCCTTTCAGAAACATTACCATAAACGATATCTCCCCCAAGCATTTTGCCCAATGGTAATATATGCTTACATCTTCGTATTATTATATTTGACACCAACCCTCGAGTCACAAATTCACATTGTTTAATGTTTCCATATTTACCCATTGGAAAATTGGTAGGTCTTTCGCTTGCGAATATTTTAAATATCTGTTCATGGGATGTGGATGTAGTTAGTTAGGGCAGCATTTATTACCCATCCTTAATTGTCTTTGAGAAGTTAGTGATAATCTGGCTTCTTAATACGTTGTAGTGTCAGACTGTAAGGACACCCAGAGTGTTTCAGGTGGGCAGCTTAGAACTTTGAAGCAGCAACACTGATACAGCAATGGTGATATGGTTCCAAATCAGGATGGCGTTGATTTGGAGGAGAAATTTCAGGTGATGGTATTCCGATGTATCTGCTTCCCTTATCCTTGATGACTGATAGTACACACTGCTGCTACTATGCATCGATGGTGAAAAAAAGTGCATTTTAATGGTGGTGAATTGGATACTAATACTTTGTCCTGGATGATATTGAGTTTTCTAAGCATTGTTAGAGCTGCGCTGATCCAGGCAAGTGCAGAGGATTCCATCACACTCCCAATGTGGACCTTGAAGATATTGGACAGATTTTGCTAGGAAGTGAGTTACTCGATTCAGAATTCCAAACTTCTAATCTGCACCTGCAGTTTTTTTATATGGCCAGTCCCGTCCTTTCCGCTTATCATCCTGAGTGTGGATGTTATCTAGGTCTTGCTGCATATGGACATGGTCTACCTCCATGTCTGAGGTGTTGTGAATGGTGCTAGACCTTGTGCGACCATCACTCAACATCCCCCACTTCTTATGGAGGTAAGGTAATTGATGAGGCAGCTGAAGATGGTTGAACCTAGAACCTTATCCTGAGAAGCCCTACGGTGGAGTCCTGGAACAGAGAAGATTGCCTCTAACAACCACAACCAGCTTTCTTTGTGTCAAGTATGACTCAAACCAGCAGAGGGTTACCCCCTGATTCCTAGATGGAACAGCTCTAAGGACTATTGACATTGATTCTGATGTTGATATTGCTGACAGTTGCCATCATGAGATGCCAAATTTGGTTTATCCTAATCGATTGTTGATGGACGATTAATCCGCAATAAGATAAAATTCCTGCAATGACTCTGTACAACTCCCCCACCTGTAAAGATATGATACAATCACTGATGATCTGCTATCACTTTCAGTTATACCATTCGTGTTAAAGAGCCTTATCCATGCACATAACTGAGTGTGGCAACCATTGTGACTGGTTATCCTGCTGCTTCCAGTGATACTGTTCCTCCTTAGTATTCTTGTGGACTCAACTTTAGAGTCTATGGTAGGATGGGAAGTAGTCGAACCTTCATTTTCTTAGCCATTAGTAATTCTGATGGCAATAATCTGCAATAGAGTCAGGTGGATAAGTCATTTAACACAGCTGTCTAAAAGGTAAAATGTTTCTTCAAAAGGGTTGAAACTGTATCGACCCCATGCTTCCCCATTCAACTGTGTATATTTCAGTAAGCTAGTTACATATGCACCGTTTGAAGAAAGAGACATTTGATCTTGTCAAGCTGTCTCTAGCAGTATATTTTTGCTCTACCTGGGCTCTCTTTCCTATTTGTGACAAACGAGGAGAACTGGGGGCTTTCCTTGGTCTACAAACTGAGTTGTAAAGGTGTGAGATAATTGAAAACAGATCACGCTAGTGGAACTGTCTTGGGAGTCATCAATGCCAAAAGGAGTGTTTTACTCAATCCAGCAAGACTAATTTACGCATTGTACCCATGTGACTCAGTTTTAAAGATTATCATAACTCCTTCCCTATAGTCAAATCAAAAATTGAGGCATTTCAAATAATTTCCCTAGGTGGAGAAGTCTGTGGCTACCCTGCACTGTCTTTCCATTATAAATATGTTTCCCTTAATTTTGATTCAATTCCAACTGCACTGCATTGAAAATAATTGATCTCAATCCCAGGATCTCCAATTAAATTATCCTCCAAAAGAAAGTCTTAAATGTGTGAATACATGTAGACTTCTTATTGAATAACTTGCCGCTTGAATTTCAAGATACACAAAGATTATCAGACTGGAGAGAGAGAAAGAGGGTGAGAGAAAGAGATTCTAGATGCTGTGTAATTTCATGCAAAATGTACTTTGTGAACTGGGAATTAAACTGCCAACAAAAGGAAAATACAATCTCAATTAAAAGTATGTCCCTGAAATAGAGAATAAATCTGCTTTGTTTTAATTAACTAGTGGCTGTCACCCATTTTCCATCTGCTGTACTTACTTTAAAATGTGGAATCTATTCTGAATTCAAACTTGCACAATTCAAATTCTTTGGTAATTCACTTCTTTAGTGCTGTGCTGTGTTACTTAATGTTGCTCAACTCAAATGATTAGATGATTCAATGTTTTCAGTGCCAAAAATGACATTGAATTATTTGTAGTCTGCATTTTTAAATGTATTTTTTTAAATACTCTGGTTAAAAGGTAGATCAAATTCAAAATCAGCAGTAACCTGGAGAGGGATGATGTCTCCTCTGCCAATGTCTCTGTTTTCTTGGTTCTCCAACTGCTAAATATGAGATGCAATTAGCCAAAAGATGCTGTAATATCTATTGTAAATGAACCAATTTAGCCAGCAGTTAATTAAGGTAATTCCCAAGGTCAAAGTGGTTGCTGATAGCAATGGAGAATTTGTGGCAAATTGACTTAAAACCTCCCATGTACTAATTTTTGACAGTGAACCATAACAGCTTCCTTATCTTAAACTTTGTCAACTGTAGTACTGCTTTTGTAAAGAAACGAACATGTTAATTAGAATAAAGTAAGTTCCATCATTACAGGTCATCTAAAGAAGATTTCCCACCACTTCAATCCTTCAAAAGGATAACAAATCCTACATAAAATGCCTCTGGCACCAATCTCTGAGGTCATTGTGAACAACAACTTTTACAATCGGGTGTAGATCAAATATGATTGCCCAAGACAGTTGGAACCAGAGACCATAAAACTGCAATAAAATAGAGACATATTGCTGTCTGCAAATATATCAGACATATCTCATCAGTCAGTTGCCTAAAAGCACAATAAAAAAAGTACAGTTAAACTTATTCTAACTCCCAAAGAATCTTAAATAATGGTTTGATGTAGAGATAATATAACTGACTCTGATAATGTTTAAATGGAAAATAAACTTAAACTGACGTAGTCTGCATAAGCCAAATTTAATCAGTGCTAGATGTCTGGCAAAATAATTGGCTTCAAATGCAAGAACTGTAACAATTTACCCAATCGAGATGCACATTTAGCAGGATCATAAATGGCATGGACCCATCTTTTCAAACACCGGCTATTTCAATTACAAATCAGTGCTGCCATTTCAGGAAGTTAGAACCATGTTCAAAGCTGGCTTTTTAATTTCCTGCCTAAGTTCTGCTATCCGTACCACCAGGTCATTTTTCAAATCATTTCGATGATGAACTGTAGGTTATAAGAATGGTAAGAGATGGATAACTTTTCCTTGCTTAGCATTATCTTCTTCTGTCTGTATATGTTCCAGACGAGGTGACAGGAAAATAAACATCCTTTTTGTATCTCCTTTTGTACCATGTGATTGCCACAGCTCGCCTCAAATTTGTGAACCCAAGACAGACAGATGCTTGAAATTTTGGGACAATTTTTGTCGATGAATGCTGCGGGTTGTGGATCCATACCAACACATGAAGTGGAATTTTAAGCCAGGGGCCTCAATGTAATAAGAGCAAACTAAACACAGGTGGAAGGAGCCTATCTAAGAGACCATCCAAGACTAATACAAATTGACATGTAAAATGTTCCAAGACGGTCCAAAACTATAAGCTGTACATGTCAATTAATTTGAGTCTCAGCTATGTCTAGACAAATAACAACATGATACAACTTTGTGCTTTCACCTAGGAAATAAGGATAGAACAATCAATAAATGTCATCTGGCTCTCACAAACTATGCAGTACAACTTGTACGAATAAGCTGAGGAGTGCACAGTTAATTCAGCCACATACCCATTTCCAATTGAGAAGATGTCAGGTCAGTGGAAGAATATCCTTCCTCTAGTTGGCCTCGCAAAGTTAAAAATTGGATTTTGTCTTGACTCATCTTAACTGTAAGGTACAATTTGCCCAGTTAACTCCCCAGAATTGAATCAAATTCTCATTTATATCATTTGTATAGATTAATGATGAATCCACTCATACCAGTAAGTAGGGCTGAGTTAAAAAGATAGTGGAATGGGAACAGACTGTAGGATAACACCATTAACATTAGTTACAATTAAGAACACAGAGAGTTGAAACCACACTTTAAAACTAATGAATCTTCAAATGACATATTCCCCAAATAGAAATCACAAAATCTTTAACAGCTCATGAAGAGGCCGTTCAACTCATCATATCCATTTCAGCTCTTTACAAGGACAGTTTAAAACATCCCATGTTACGATTGAGGCTGGAGAAGGATCATGGCTTTACTTCATCTAATGCATGGTTTGCAATGTAGAATCATGTTTATTTTTTCCCAGTTACCAAGATGACCAATTATATTCCTTTTCTATATTAGGTTCTAAGCATGAAGATCTATCATGCAGGCTTCTTAATAAATGAAAACATGGGTCAGTTATCAAAATAAAACTTTGTCAATAAAGATGCAATAATTGGTTAACATGCACATTGCAATATAAAAGCATAAATGTTTATCCTTGTTTTCTCTAAGACGAAGAGGAAAAGAAAAGAGAGTTCTTTGCAGAGCTTGGGTTTCTGAAAAAAAAACTTTGACCAATGGATCATTATTGAAAACTATAGTGATAGGAACTAAGTGGATCATGTTGACTATCAGATTCTTGATTGGTGTTGTTAAGCTGGGCCAATCAGGAAGCCCTGGGTGACAGATATAAACAGCAATGTCAGCGTGCCCTCACTTGAGGGATTGATTCTGAGCTGGCTGGCCACAAGTAAATAAAGGGTGACTTGGTGACAGGATACCAACCTCTGTGTAGATATTTCAAAAGCAAAAGTATGCATAGCAGAATCTTTCAGACTTTGTTGCTGTAATGTTCTGAGACTTCCATCAAGCGGCTAATCATATATGATTGTCTCTGATGCCTTCAGTCACCGTTTTCGCAGGAGGTACAATCTTGAGATGCTCTTCCAATAACTCTTTCAATTGAAAAAATATCATTTTCCCTGAAATAATGTAGAGGGCTTTTCTTTAAGAGATGAAAGGGATCGACTGGGCTACTAGTTCATAGCAAGTTTCCCTCCAACTCAGCCTGTTCTTAACAGGCTTTCCTTCAACTATACCAAATAAGCAAAAACCTCTCCTAGCCAGTTACTGCTCAAAGCAGACAAAAATGAAGGAACTAGCCAGAGAAACTCAGCAGGTCTGGCAGCAACTGTAGAGGGAAAACAGAGTTAACATATGAAGTCCAGTTCTGAAGAAGGGTCACTGGACTCGAAACCTTAACTCTGATTGCTTTCCATTGATGCTGCCAGACACATTCAGTTTTTCCTGCAATTTCTGTTTTTGTGTGTTTCAGATCACCAGTGTCAGCGGTTCTTTGTTTAATTTGACCGCCCAGCAGGGTCTACGACAAGACAAGATGTTAGCACTAGTCACGTGATTTCTAGGAAGCCTGGTTAAAAATAAAATCCAATGTCTACAACAAACATCCAATTAGCACTTTTAACCACTCCATGTATGTCTAAAATGTGAAATAAATTTCTTCTTCCTCAATCCTTCAAAACTTAAACCCTCCAAGCAACATTAAATAAGAAACATCATCTTAAAACTCATTGCTCAGTCAGTTCTTGCATTATTTTTACCAGTCCAGGTGCCTATTCAATTTTCTGTTGAAAGCTACAGTTAATCTATCTCCTCTGGTCTCAAGTCACTTTCTGCCTCCACCATAATCTTGATATTACTCCAACTTGATGTAAAAAATGAGGAGAGGAAGGAGGGTTAGAGAGGAATGGTTGGGGGGAGAAATTGCAGAGCTTGGGGCTGGAGAAGAGAGTTCTTGGGAGGGGTCATTGTCACACTGGATGAGGGAGAGTTGTTGGTGAACAGGAAGCAGTAAGTTTAAAACTTCGAGTCTGAAAATATAAGTATTCACCTCTTTGCAGCCTAGGTTAGAACAGGATCCAGGCCGCAGAGAACAAGCAATCAAACCACTCCTTTGGACAGAAAAATAATCTGGACATTTAAAGGGGCATCGCAGCTGTCAAAATTCTGTCTGAGCTCCATTTCTGCCTCAGGGCTCATCGCCCTAAACTGTCATCCTGTGTCCCCATTGGGCAACAGACAGACAGTTTGGGCAACCATGCTCTAGTTATCTAGTTACAAAGCCTAGGTAGGATTCCATATGCCATTTTAAACGTTTTCTCAACCATTCCTGAGTTCTATGATTTGTACAAGTTTACCCCAGGTCTTTCCATTTGGATTACCTTCTCCAGGAAAGATGTTGTGAAGGTTGAAATGGTTCAAAAAAGATTTACAAGGATGTTGCCAGGGTTGGAGTACTTCAGCTATAGGGAGAGGTTGAATAGGCTGTGAATATTTTCCCTGAAGTGTCAGGGCTGAGAGGTGACCTTATAGAGTTTTATAAAATCATAATGGGCACGGATAGGGGAGTCCAAAACTAGAGGAAAACCAAAAGAACTGCGGATGCTGTAAATCAGGAACAAAAACAAAGTTGCTGGAAAAGCTCAGCAGATCTGGCAGCA
>NC_063359.1:8789583-8815150 GCF_021869965.1 Rhincodon typus
TCTGTTTTCTCCTTCACAGATGCTGCCAGACCTGCTGAGCTTTTCCAGCAACTTTGTTTTTGTTCCCAAAACTAGAGGACATGGGTTTAAGGTGAGAGGGAAAAGATTTAAAAGGGACCTAAGGGACAGCTTTTTCACACAGAGGGTGGTGTGTGTATGGAATGAGCTGCCAGAGGAAGTGGTGGAGCCGAATACAATTACAACATTTAAAAGGCATTTGGATCGGTACATTAATAGGAAGTGTTCAGATGTATATGGGCCAAATGCTGGCAAATTGGACTAGATTTGTTTAGAATATCTGGTTGGCATGGACGGGTTGGACAAAAGGGCCTGTTTTCGTGCTGTACAACTCTATGGTTCTGTTTACCTGACTAAAACTGATCTCTGCATAAAATTTCATCTGCCTCATGTTCAACCATTCCATCAGCCTATCTGCGTCCTCTTGAAGTATACCATTATCCTCCTTGCAGTTCACAATACTTCCAAGTTTTGTGCTATGTGCACGTTTTAAAATGGTGCCTTATTTACCCAAGTGTCGATCACTAACATATTCAGGGATAAAAAGCAGTTGTCCTGATACTGGGGAACCCTGCCTCTGTATACGTCCCCAGTCTGGTACACTACTGACAAAAAAACCAAAGAACTAAACAATGTTGTACATCATGGGGATATTTGTGATCCCAGGTAGATAAACTAAAGAAGGATCGTTGGACTGAAATTTTAACTCTGCTTCTCTGTCCACAGATGTTGCCTGACCTGCTGAGTTTTTTTTCAAGCAATTTCTGTTTTTGATTTGTATTTACAACACTTTCTGTTTCGAGTCACTGAGCCAACTTAGTATCCATGTTGATTATGTCCCTGTTATTCTATGGACTTCAAAATTTGCTGACACGTTAATTATGGAGAACTTTGTCAAAAGCCTTTTTGACATCCCTACTCCATGTCAAAGACATTGCTGTAATCGAGCACCTCTGTTACCTCATCAAAAATTCATTCAAGTTACTTCAAGACCAACAATGAACAATATGTATATCTTCTAAATTGAAAATAATCTTATTGATAGATACTTTGATTATAAATATTAATTTGTATGTTAGAATTACCCATGTTGTGAAATGTGCAAAACCATTATAGGTAATTGACACAGCAGGCAGATTGAACCTGGTTAGCTGCTCAATATCATTATTAAGCAGGCACTGCTTGGTTTGTTTTATTTGATGTTGGCGAAAGTGAAATTGCTGCATTCATTCAGGTTTGGGTGAGATCTGACGATATTGAAAAGTAAAATGTTCAGCCAGATACAATAACATAGTTATTAATTTCTTCAGAGATTGTTTGATTCGATGGAGCGTTGGCCTTTTTGTTATTCAATTTCCAGCTTTGTCTAAATCAAAAAGAACTCCTGCTCAGAGAATAGATTATGATAAAGAGAAGTATGATCTGAGATACTGTGATAGGAAGAACTTGGAGAGACAATATAAAATCAAGGGGATGAAAGAGTAGACTGATTTGGGTGTATATGTGCATAGATCATTGAAAGTAGCAGTACAAATGGAGAGAGCAGTTACTAAGGCATACTGTGCTCTCATCTTTCTTAACAAGGGCAGAGAGTAAAGAGCAAGGGGGCGATGTTGAAATTATACAAGATATTTATTAGCCTCAACAAGAGATCTGTATAGAGTTATGGTTGTCACATTATAAAAATGATGTGAATGAATTGGAGAGAATGCAGAAGGGATTGACAAGAATGGTCCAGGTATGAGAAGGCTGCCAGAAGAAGTGTTGATGTAAGTCAAACTTGAGATCTAGTTGAGGTACAATAAAATTGGGCAGAAATGAAATACATATTGAGTAGCACAGCAACTTCAAGGACTCAGATACTGCTCTCCAGCATCTACTTCTTGTGTACTGATTTGGCTTTGGGCCACGTGAAGCAGTAGAGTTGCCAACTGTATCAATTGGTGATTCCTATAATTAAGATTCAATGACTAAATTAGTAAGAAATGGAATTAAATTGATAGCAAGAAGTGATTTAAGAGTTGAAAGACATAGAATCAGTGTGGGTAGAGTTGAGGAACTGCAAAGGAAAAAAGACCCAGATGGGAGTTTTGTACAGGTCTCCAAGCAAGATCCAAGATGTTCGGAAGAAAATAAATCAAGAGACAGAAAAGGCTTATAAGAAAGACACTATTATAATAATCGAGCGGTCTTCAATATGCAGATGGCCTGGGAAAATCACGTTGGTAGCAGATCTCAAGAAAAGTAATTTGTGGAATGTCAACAAGATGGTTGTTTTTGGAGCAGCTTGTGGTCTATCCTACTAGGGAACTGGCAATTCTGGATTTGATGACGTGAAATGAGGCAGACTTGATGAGGGAGCTTAAGATGAAGGAATCCCTAGGGGGCAGTAACCATAATATGACAGAATTCACCCTGTAGTTTGAGCAGGAGAAGCTGGATCCAGATGGAATGGTTATTACAATTGAGTAAAGGTAATTACAAAGACATGAAGGAAGAGCAGGCCAGAGTTGATTGGAAGGGGAGCTAAGCAGGGAAATTAGTGGAGCAGCAATGGCAAGGCCTTCTGGGGGTAATTCAGGAGACACGGTAGAAATTCATCCCAAGGAAGAAGAAACATACTGAGGGAAGATGAGGCAACCATGACTGACAAGGGGACATCAGGGACTGCATAAAGGCAAAAGAAAAGGCATGCAATGTGGTGAAGATTAGTGGGAAGCCAAAGGATTGGGAATCCTTTAAAAGCCAGCAGAGGAGAACTAAAAAAGCAATCAGGGTGGAGAAGATAAAATATGAGGGTAAGCTAGCTCATAATATTAAAGAAGATTTCAAGAGTTTAGGAAGAGGCAAGAGTTGAATTTGGACAGCTGGAACATGTGGAGAAGTAGCAATGATGAGCTAAGAATGGCAGAGGAATTGAATAGGTACTTTGCGTCAGTTTTCACAGTGGAAGACACCAGCAGCATACCAGAACTTCAAGAGAGTCAGGGAGTAGAAGTAAGTGCAGTGGAGAAGGTGCTGAGGAAGCTGAAAGATCTGAATGTGGATAATTACCCAGTCCAGATGGACTATATCCCAAGGTTCTGAAGGAGGTAGCTGAGGAGGTGGTGGAGGCATTGGTGGTGATCTTTCAGGAACTACTGGAGTCAAGGAGCATCCCAGAAGACTGGAAAATGGTTAATGTAACACCCCTGTTTAAGAAAGGAAGGAAGCAGAAGGCAGGAAAATATCAGCTGGTTAGGCTGACCTCAGGCATTGTTAAGATTTCAGAGTCTGTTATTGAAGATAACATTACAGAATGTTTGGAATTGCATGAATAAATAGTCCTTAGTCAGAATATCTTCATTAAGGGAAGGTCATGCCTGACAAATCTGTTATAATTCTTTGAGGAGATAATGAGCAAGTTAGACAAAGGAGAGCCTATTTGGCATAATTCTGGTACAATTTTTTATAGGCTTATGTCTTACAGTGTAAGTTATGAAGATTGTTTTAGACTTGAATATTTTCTAATTTCAGTCTTCAAAGGCAAAAGTCTAAAAGTCCATAGTTTGGAACACCAGAGAGAATATCTTCAGTGAGCCTGTGTTATAGCATAAATGCAGTTGGAGCATGTCTGGGAACATTGCTCAAAAAGCTGAAGAATTTTGTCTAACTCACTACTGAAAGCTGGAATAGTTTCGACGCTGCACACAAGTCAGCCCCTTTCAAGTTTACAGCAATACAACAACTGCACGCAGTCTTGGGCTGATGAGCAACAAAGTAACATTCATTTCACGCAGTTACCAGATCAGGACCTGTTCAAACAAACAAAATCCCCCATTTCCCCTTTGACAATATGGGTAAATACCCCAGCGCCACCATCAGAAAATTCATGCAACATTTATGTAATGCACTTTTTTCTATCCGGAAACATCTGATTAATTTGTACCCATTAAAACCCATTCCAAGGATTAGATTGGGGATCATCCATTTGATGGCTATGTTTTCTATGTATTTTACGTTTTCCAAATATCCTCCCTTCTGCTTAATGAAAAGTGTACATTCAAACACAGTCAAGGTATTTAGTAGCAGAGAACCATAATGTCAGTTTTACCATTCCCCCCAGATTTTTCTCTGTGTAAATGTAATTATTATCGTTTGCTAAGTGTATGATGGATTGGAAGGCATTTGGGGTTATTTTCAAATATTCCTTCCCGGTGTGTTAAGATATTTGTTTAGTTGTCAAATGTGAGGAACTGTGAGTTCATAATTCCCAAGTAATGGGAATTGGTGGTTGGTACACGATGAGTGATTGGTTCTGTCACTGGCAACGCTTCGATCTACAATCAACTGGGTAGTTCCTGAAGTCTATATATGTGTTTACCCTTTGAATAGTTGAATTGTAGATTTGAAAATGATTCAAGATTAAGACAGAACTGTAAGTCATAGTTTGTTGTAATATATATATATAAACAAAATAATACACAAACAAGAGGGCTTCCACGAGATACAATTTGTTGTAATCTCCTAATTAACAAAGAAGGATAACATGCAATACAGTAAGGTTGTGGACAGATGAATGTTTGAATCCACATCTATTATAAACTTAACAGTCATCTTCAACAACAAAAAACAAAGTTGCTGGAAAAGCTCAGCAGGTCTGGCAGCATCTGTGAAGGAGAAAACAGAGTTAACGTTTCGAGTCTGGTGACCCTTCCTCAGAACTGATAGTGGCTGGGAAAATGTCAGTTTATATGCAGAAAATAGGGAGGTGGGTGGGGTAGGGAGTAAATGATAGGACAGAGCCCAAGGAGAGAGAAAGACAGTTGGACAGACAAAGGAGTTGCTAACGATCAGGCTGGGAGGGTGAGTAGCTGTTAATAGGGACTGTGAGTGACTAACAACAGGGGGTGTGTAGTGGCAGGCGATGCGTTATCCTATTGTTTACTCCCTACCCCACCCACCTCCCTATTTTCTGCACATAAACTGACGTTTTCCCAGCCACCATCAGTTCTGAGGAAGGGTCACCGGACCTGAAACGTTGACTCTGTTTTCTCCTCCACAGATGCTGCCAGACCTGCTGAGCTTTTCCAGCAACTTTGTTTTTGTTCTTGATTTACAGCATCCGCAGGTCTTTTGGTTTTTAATAGTCATCTTGTTCAACCAGTACCTGACTTAGATAAATATGGACATTCTCTCATTGTGGCAAGACTGGACTCCCTACTGAACTGCACTGAGGGAGTATCTTCAGCACATTTGCTGTAATGTTTCCCAAAAAAGGCATCCCAGCATCTTTATGAAGCAGAGATAGTAGGAACTGCAGATGCTGGAGAATCTGAGACAAAAAGGAGTAGAGCTGGATGAACACAGCAGGCTAAGCAGCATTAGAGGAGCATAAAGCTGACATTTCGGGTCTAGACCCTTCATGAAGCAGTTAGTTTTCACCAATAATTGCTCTCCTTACCAGCAATAACCACAGGCAAAGAATGAATAGAAAAAAATAAGTCAACAGCATTTAAACACATTTTGACAGATGACTAAGAATTTTAACTAACACAATTTATATGACCAGAGATGCATTATTATGTATGTGTGTGTATGGATATATATATATAATATATAATTGCTTTCAATGTTTCAGACATATTTTGATCATTTAAACATATCCTGACCAGCTGAGGTTGTTTGATGCTTTTCATTTTAAAAGGAACACTTATTATTGTTCTAACATTTTAGCTATTGCAAGTTAAATAAACACTTATGTGTGTCTTTTAGGGGAATAGATATCTTACATCATGCATTTAAAAAGAAATTAATTGGTGATAGTGCCAAAGTCATATTTGTATTGTCCCTCCAGTGTCCTGCTGCGCATGAGCTTTTTCCATCTGACGCTATATCCATGTGTTGACAGTATTCCCTTGATACAATGAGGTAGAGAATATATGGTGTGCCCATCACATTAGGTATTAATGGCTCAGCAGGGAATCTTGCAGTGATCATGTTGAGTTGGATTTTTTTTATAATTCACCTCTCAGTTTCAATTAATTTTGTATTTTAACCATCTAAATGTGTGAGCTAACAACAAAGCAGCAAGGTTATTGGAACATCTGGGATCTCGGTGATCAATGAGACCAACAGTGGAGGTTGATGGAAAAGGGCATAGAATGAATTAAAGTTAAAAGAAAGGACAACAAGGTAAAGTAACAAAACAACTTAAAACCATCGAAGAATGATTTAATTTCTACAAATTCATGGTTTCAGTTGTTCCTTCTATGGACATTTGAGGCATTGTAGCAATATAACTCCTCTTTGAAAGGCTCCTTGCTCCGTGAAATAGCAGCCCTACCTTTCTGCCATGAACTTCATTGATTTCCGCAGTGCAAATGACACTTAGAGAACTTGATATGAAATTTCTGCTTTTGAATGGTTAATAATGAAACCAATCAGTGGAATCTCAATCCCTGGTGTTCCTCTGCCTCATCACAAATTGTTAGATTTTTTTGCACAATAATAATTGCCCTTAGTGAATCATTATTTTCCCAGTAAATCCACAATGCAAAATGAAGCTTTAAATATAAAACCATAGAGGTCCTACGTGTGGAAAGAGGCCATTCAGCCCATTGAGTGTGCACCAACCCTCCAAAATATAACCCACCCAGAACCTCCCCTATCCCTGTAACCCCACATTTACCATAGCCAACCCGCCTAGACTACACATCCCTGGACACTAAGAACAATTTAGCATCCAACTAACCTGCACATGTTTGGATTGTGGGAGGAAACTAGACAATGTGCAGGAACCCCACACAGACATGAGGAGAACATGGAAACTCCACACAGTCATCCAAGGCTGGAATTGAACCCAAGTTCTTAGTGCTATGAGACAGCTGTATTAACTGTTGAGCCACCATGCTGCACAAAGGTAGCAAAAAGATAGTAATAGTGTTTAAATGCCATTTATCAATTGTCAGGCTCTGATCAATGTTGCTCTTTACTTTGAAATAATTTGTATCTGAGGAGTAGGTAGTACCTCAGATACACTCAGTTTTAGACTTATTCAAGGATAATAGCATTACTAGCATCTGGCTAGATATTGGACAAGGAGGGAGTATGGTATAAAAAGTACTGATTTGATTGCATGTTGAGGATTTCATACTATTTGGCATATGTGACAGGTTTTACAATATTGTACTCCATCATTAGGAATGCCTGGCCAGTAAAAATGCCGGTTTGTCAATGCTTGAATTTACCATATTCTTTCATGTCTTGCCATAGGAATTCTATGTGTTACCTGCAGTATCTATCTTCAATTTCTGGGGATGTCCACAAACAACAGGTCTGTGAGGAGGTGATTGAAATATACAAGATCCTTATGGTACTTGACAGAATAGACGAAGAAAGGCCGTTTCCATTTGTGGGACAGTCCAGGACCAAACGGCATAATTTTAGAACAAAGCGTTGCATATTTAAAACATAGATGAGGAGGAATATCTTCACTGAGGGGAATGAATCTGTGGAATTCTTTACCAACAGCAAATGGCTGTTGTATCTGGGTCATTAAGTATACCCAAAGCTGAGACACAAAGTGAGGGAATCAAGGGTTAGAGGCAAAAGGCAGGAAAGTGGAGTTGAGGGTTATCAGAGCAGTCATGTTCTCATTGAATGGTGGAGCAGACTTGATGGACTGAATGGTCTACTTCTGTTCCACCATCTTATGGTCTTAGGGAGATCTCTGCTTCCAGACCACCAGGGAAAACATTACTTTAGTGATAGCATTGGCAGTCTGATCATTGTGGTTGTTCACATACAAAGAATTAAGAGATTTCAAGTGCTTGCAGGTTCTGCTATTCTGGTTTTGATGCTTTAAAGAGTTTGGATGATTGACATTTTTATCACCCTAGAGTAAGAGAGCATTTTTCAAACATAGCTAAATGAATGGCTGAATGACTGTTTCTTTTAAAGTATTTCCTATATGTACTATTGCCAATATAGTGTTAATTGATTCACTGTGTACTGATTAGGACCAATGGGCATGGAAATTCCTTAATATGGTAACAAGGCGAAAAATAAGTTAGCGTGAATGGGGTCATGGGTATGATATGGGGTTGTGTGGTGATGTGAGGCATGAGGGCTGAGGGAAAGGAGGCTTTACCTTTCCATTATGACTGGGTTTTACAATCACAGAAAGATGAATAACAAGAGGTCACAGAGTTGGAATGATTGGCAGAAGAACTAATGATGAGAAGAGAGAAACTTTACCTCCACAACAAGTGGTTAGGGTTTGGTCATTACATATCTGTTTAAGGCAGTTAATACCTGAAAGGGTTAATTGACATCACAAGGTAAGTCCCATCTATCAGAGGCAGCATGGTGGCTCAGTGGTTAGCACTGCTCCCTCACAGCACAGGGATCCAGGTGCAATTCCAGCCTCAGGCTACTGTCTGCGCAGAGTTTGCACATTCTCTCTGTGTCTGCGGGTTTTGTTTCTGGTGCTGTGATTTCCTCCCACAGTCCAAGATGTGCAGGTTAGGTGGATATGCAGGGATGACCAGACGAGGTGGGTTGACCATGAGAAATGCAGCGTTACAGGAAGAGTGTGGGTCTGGGTGGAATGTTGTTTGGAGGGATGGTGTGGACTTGATGGGCCAATTGGCCTGCTTCCCCACTGCTGGGATTCAACCTAAGCAATTGTTTCTCTGAGGAACTAAATAATGTTTTAGTCTGTTCCAGTTTAGTGCTAAGTCTATGCTGCTACCAGTAATGTATTGTTAGTGTTAAGTACAGCCTGAGATCGTACAAATGGCTCTCTTATAACTAAGAAGCAATATAACTCGCTATTACCTAATTTGTAATAAACCTATTCTGTTATTAACACTGAAATTCTCTTCTGTTAAAGAGTTTGAATGGGCATCCTTCCCCACTATGCATCAGTAACTTTCAGCCAATGCCAATAATAAAGATCAATGTCAGTGATTCTACCCAGCCATCTCAGATCTTATAGTGGGACATGGTCACAAGAGATACCAAGATGGCAGAGCTGGATTTGAGCAATTCCAAGATTTAAGTGCTGACTTCATTGGAGAAGTACTTGGTAAACAAAAGAGATGCAGAGTCGTGGGGAAAGAGCTGCTAATTGCTCTTCAAAGCACTAGTGTAGAATTGACAGAGCAATGTCCTTCATCTTCACTGTAATATTTTAAGATTCTACAGGATTCCTGACATTTCAAAAACTTGGATAAATTCTGAATCATTTATTTCCTGCATTTGTCAACCACAGAACTTAATTATTTTCTTTAATCTTTTATTTAGATATTTTCCTGTTAGAAATATTTACTGCAAGCTCAAATTTAATATTCATATGAGCTATTCATATTGCCACAATGTGGTTGAATCAATCATCCATTTGCTTTGGGACTGAATGTGCGACAGAATGTTTCAGAAAGACTTAATTAATTTGTAATAAAGAACGTCAACATAGACGGCAAATTGCAAATTGAAAATGTCTTGTTTACTTTCACAAGTTACAAATGAGGCAAATATATTTCATTATTCATTCATTCATGATTTTGTTAAATTTCATGTTGAGAAGTAAAGTAAGCAGTGCCACATTCCTTAGTCTTTTGAAAGAATTTTTATTAAAAAGAGCCAACAACAAGAAAGACATGAGCAAGATGATTTTAGTACTTTATTTTTGGTCGCAGCCTTCCTTTTCAATTCTTTTATTCCTTGGCTTTCACAAATAGGCCCAGCATCTTCTACAGGCTCATTTGCTTTTAGAACAATGCAATGTTTGAACCTGTTCCCCTTAATCACTCATAACAGCACCCTACAAATCACTTAAGCCATACAGAAGGACTGGGATTTTCGAGCAGAATCATCCCAGCTACTGAACGTTGTGGGCTATGATGAGAAATTTGAGAAAATTGGATGAGACGTCAAGTGAGGCCTTCCTTGATATTGACCAAAGTGTTTCATTTTCCGCTAAGTCCCGGATGATGAAATAAGATTCTTGCTGGTGGGTGGTGAGAGTCCTATTGGCATGAATTATCACTCATCGTCACTCTCATTATTCTGTAACTAATACGCAGTTTCCCATTCTTTCACTCTTCAAACAGAAACTAATTGTGACAGTCCTTGACATTGAAGTCAGAGTGGTTACCTGGCAACTCCAGCTCATTGCTTTCTCCTCCAGATTTCTGTCTTGGGCATCTGGCATCAGCATTTCAGGGCACACTCCATAGGTAGTGGCCGCATACACCCCATGAACACAGATATAAACATACGACAAATAGCAGTCTTGTTGTATTATTATGGCATATCTAAGAACCACTTACAATATGGTCCAGCTAATTAAGGCTGATCTTTGGAACTTCGGGCACCTTTCATTACATTGCTGTTTCAAGGAAACTTTGCACACAGTGACAGGTACTCTATTCATGGATTGAAGAGGGAGCATTTCAGGGCTGCTCACTTGCTCCCTTACCCCTCACTCACTTAGCACCTACCTTAATGGTTATCCCTGCCTTACCCTGGTTTTTTGTACTTTGTCCTCTCAGCCAGACCATAATGACTCAAAGTCCTTCTGTGTTGCTTTGCTGCTCAATGCAGAAACAAAGCTAGGCAGACTTGTCATGGCACAGACTGTAGTCATCAGTCAAGGGAATGGACATGTTGCTAAGTAGGTAAGGACGAGAGTTGCAATCGCAACTGCAGACGGTGACTCATGATCTTATCTTACCTTCCATGATCTCTTGATTAATAAATGTGAGCCACAAATGCAAAACGACTGCACTTATGGAGTGCAAGGAGTTTGATTTCTTCCTGGAACAAACACAAGTTCTCAATCTGAGTGACGGGAGGCTTTTCACTTGCAGGGAGTACAGGTGAAGCCTTTTGGTGAAGGGGATTCCCTCTGCCCTGGGCAGGAGGGAACTATAATTTGGTTCACACAAAACTAGATGGGACTGAGATGGGTGAAGAGCACATAAAGAGTTTTCAGGGAAATTTCGACAAGTGAGTGGGGAAATATATGGCAAGTACAGCGTAACATGGATCAATGTGAAATTGTCCACGTCAATAAGAAAAACAGAATGCCAGAGTACAATTTAAATGACGATAAACTGGGAAAGAGTGACGTACAAATGATCTGTATTCCCTTGTATACTGAAAGCAAGCATGCAGGTGCAGCAAGTAGTTAGAAAGCAAATGGTATGTTGGCCTTCATTGCAAAGGATTTGAGTACAGAGGCAAGGAAACTGTATTGCTGGTGTGCATGACCTTCAGAGACTGCACCTGGAATATCTTGTGCACGTTTCATCTCCTTGCTGATGGGTAACCTGATGGAAGTTTATAAAATCATGAGGGGTAAGGATAGGGTAAATAACAAATGTCTTTTTCCCAGGATAGGTGAGTGCGAAACTAGACGGCATAGGTTTAAGATGAGAGGGGAAAGATTTAAAAGGGACCTAAAGGGCAGGTTTTGCACGCAGAGCGTGGTGCATGTATGGAATAAGCTGCCAGAAGAGGTGGTGGAGGCTGGTACAATTATAATATTTAAAAGGCATCTCGATGGGTATATGAATAGGAAGGGTTTAGAGGTATATGGGCCAAATGCTGGCAAATGAGACTGGATTAATTTAGGATATCTGGTCGGCATGGACAAGTTGGATCAAAAGATCTGTTTCAGTGCTGTACATCTCTATGACTCTATAAAAGATACACTTGGCATCAAAGGAATGCAGCAAAGATCCCACAGACTGAACACTGAATGGTAAGTTTGTCCAATGAGGAGAGATTGGTTCAACTGGGGTTTAGAAGAATGAGAGATCATCTCGTCAAAATGTATAAAATACTCACAGGGTTGAAGAGAGCGGGTGCAGATGTTTTCCTTGGCCAGGGGATTCCAGAACATAGGGTCACAGTCTCAGGATTCCAGGTAGACCCTTTTGGAATGCAATGAGGAGAAATGTCTTCACTCACAGAGTGACAAAGCTGTGAAATTCGCCTTTATAGAAGGCTGTTGAGGCTAAGTGTCTGTATATATTTAGAAATAAATAGAAAGATGTCCAGAGGTTGGAGGTGTCAAGGCATGTGGGGAGAGAGCAGGAATATGGCATTGAGGTAAGGGCCATAATCATGTTGTATACTGGAGTTGCTTGAAGGGCTGAATGGCCTACTTCTGGAACTTAAGGAATCAGAGCAGGAGTAGGCTATTTAGTCCCTCATGCCTATCACACCATTCAAAAAGGTCATGGATGGTCAGCTGAAAGCCTCAATTTCTCCTTTGTACCAACTCCATGTAATCCCAATATTTAAAAAGTCTATCTAGATCATTTTCAAACACTTCCAGTGATCTAACCTCAATAATCCTCTGGATAAGGGAATTGCAGACATTGAATACCCTCTGAGGGAAGAAATTCTGTTAACTCTCTGCTGTAAATGAGTTTCCCCATTACTGTAACTATGTCCCCTAGTTTAGGATTCCTCCACGAGTGGAAACAGCTTCTCAATATTTATCCTACCAAGCCCTCAAGACCTAACCCGTGTCTCCACTCTTGAATTCCTCAATTCCTCAATTTCCACAATTTGTCAATCCTAGGAATCAGCTGAGTGAATCTCTTTTGAATTGCCTCCAATGCTAGATTAATTGTCTCACCAATCTATTCAGGCATGTTTATACACAGCTCTAGATTAAGTGGGACTCGAACCTCGGCTTCCTGGCTCAGAGGTAAGGACATTAACACTTCACCTCAATTCAGTATATCCTTTCTTAAATATGGGGACTAAAATTGCATACAGTAGCCCAGGTGTAATTTCAACAACACCCTGTACAAGGTAACAAGACTTTTCTATTTTAATCTCCAGCCCTCTAGCAATAAAGCCAAAAATTCCATTTGCCTTCTAAATTCCTTGCTTCACATATATGCTAACATTTCGTGTTTCATGCACAAGATCACTGAAATCCCGCTGTGCCTTTTTCTTTGGACCCTCTCCAATTAAACAAAAGTCTGCCTTTTGATTTTTCCTACTAAAGTGCATAACCCCGCACTTTCCTACGTTAAGGTCCATCTGTCATGTTTTTGTCCACTCACCCAACCTTTCTATGTCCCTGTGCAGATTTCTCAAGTCCTTGTCACATCATGTATTTTGTATCATCAGCAAATTTGGATACATTACACTCTGCTGCCTCCTCCAAGTCATAACTGTTGTTCGTATATAATTGAGGCTCTAGCACTGAACCTTGTGGCACTCGATTATTATATCTTTCTAACATATATAAGATCCATTCATCCCCGACTCTGCCTTCTTTTTGTTAAGCAGTTCTCATTCCATGCTAATATATTACCTTCAATATCATGAGCTCATGTCTTGTGCAGTAACCTTTTAATTGGCACCTTATTGAATTTCTTTCTAGAAATCCAAATATGTTGTCTTTATTATTTCCACACTTCTCATTATATCCTCATAGAACATAAGAAAATTTGTCAAATATGATTTTACTTTCACAAAACAATGTTGACTTTGTTTGATTGTGTTAAACCTTTCCAAATGTTCTGCTATTTCTCCCTTAATAATGGGCTCTGACATTTTCATGACGAGCTGACCTGTAATTTATTGCTTACTACCTCCCTTTTATTTTAAATAGGTATGTGTCACATTAGCAGTTTTCCAATCCACTGGATTCCCAGAACCCAGGAGTTTTGGAAATTTTTGATCTGTGCCTAAAGTATGTCTGCAGCTGCTTCCTGTAAATCTGTTGAATGCAGACCAATAGGTCATAGAGTGATAGAGCTGTACAGTATGGAAACAGACCCTTAGGTCCAACTTGTCCATGATGACCAGATATCCTAAATTAATGTAGCCCCATTTGCCATCATTTGCACCATATCTCTCTAAGCCCTTTCTATTCATATACCCATCCAAATGCCTTTTAAATGTTGTATTTGCACCAGCCTCCACCGTTTCCTTTGGCATTTAACACCTTCTGTGTGAAAAACGTTGCCCTTAGGTCCCTTTACATTAAACTATGCCCTCCACTTGTGCACTTCCCCCACCCTGGGGGAAAGACCTTGTCTATTCACCCTATCTATGCCCCTCATGATTTTATAATCCTCAGTAAGGTCACCCCTCAGCCTCTGATGCTCCAGAGAAAATAGCCCCAGCCTATTCAGCGTCTCCCCATCACTTAAACCCTCTAACCCTGGAACATCCTTGTAAAACTTTTCTGGACCCTCTCAAGTTTAATAACATCCTTCCTATAGCACGGAGACCAGAAATGAATGCAATGTTCCAAAAGTGGCCTAACCAATATCCTGTACAATCTCAAGATGACCTCCCAACTCCCATACTCAATGCACTGACCAATAAAGACAAGCGTACCAAACGCCTTCTTCACTATCCTGTCTATCTGTGACTCCACTTTCAAGGAACTATGAACCTGCACTCCAAGGTCTCTTTGTTCAGTAATACTCCCCAGGCCCTTACCATTAACTGTATAAGTCCTGCCACAATTTGCCTTTCCAAAATGCAGCACCTTACATTGACCTAAATTAAACTCCATCTGCCGTTCCTTAACCCATTGGACCATCTGATTAAGGTCCCATTGAACTCTCAGGTAATCTTCTTCACTGTCCACTACACTGCCAATTTTGGTGTCATCTGCAAACCTACTGACCATACCTGCTATGTTCATATCCAAATCATTTATATAAGTGACAAAAAGCAGTGGACCCAGCACCGATCCTTGTGGCACACTGATGGTCACACAGCTCCAGTTTGAAAAGCAATCCTCCACCACCACTCTTTGTTTCCTACCTTCAAATCAGTTCTGTACACAAATAGCTAGTTCTCTCCAAATTACGTGCAACCTAACCTTTCACATGCACAAAGCCGTGTTGACTCTCTCTAATCAGTCCTTGCCTTTCCAAACACATGTAAATCCTATCCCTCAGGATCCCATCCAACAACTTGCCCACCACTGATGTCAGGCTCACCAGTCTTTAGTTCCCTGGTTTCATCCTTACTAACTTTCTTAAATAATGGCACCATGTTAGCCAAGCTCCAGTCTTCCAGCACCTCACCTGAGATTATTAATGTTACACATATCTCAGCAAAGGGCCCAGCAATCACTTCCTTCACTTCCCACAGAGTTCTAGGGTACACCTGATCAGGCTCCGAGGATTTATCCACCTTTGTGTTTTAAGACATCCAGCACCTTTCCTCTGTAATTTGGCCTGGTAACGTCATAGGCTGCACAGAACTGATACCTTCTCAACTTAAACTGTAAGTATAATATGGCATGATCTTATTTGCAATGGTGCCTTTCTTGGGTAAGTGAAGCTGGGAGGAGAAGTGCTCAATACTCATGCAGCATTACAATCCTCCACTGTCTATTTGTGACCCGACTGGTGGTGGTTTCATTGGGATAAGGTCCAATGTCAAAGTTTCATGGAGAGTCATTGCATAGTCCTCCTTATCACAGAGCTCCATGTCTCACTGTATGCAAAGCCATCATTTGTGAGTGATGTGAATGCTAACTATTCAATTCGCCACACATTTTCATAGCAAGCATAACTGATGCTGCAGCAGGAGTTAACATCACAGTTACTGTTAGGTTACCTTGGGATATTTATGACGTAGCAAGGTAAATTCTCATCTTTCAGGTCTGTTAGGAATTTCTATACTTTTTTTAACCGCTTAGGAGCAAGTCCCATAGCTTAGAGAGAGAGGGAGAGCTTTACTTTGATTTTGGGCAGTTCTGTGAAGTCGTTGCCTGGAGGTAGTTGTATAGAGCAGTGTTCTTGGCAATGAGAAATGGAAGCGGAGCATGTTCAGGACCAGCAGCAACCTCCAGTAGATGTCAAACAGCTGCCACATTATGTGGTTGCAGATAACTGTCTGCTCAGGATATGGAGGAGGCCCAGCAGGTCCAGAGTCTATTGTCCTCAATGCCATTTCCTCAAGGCTCAGTGTCAGTGCAGTCCATGTGGAATCATTCAATCCTCAGCCCACATATGTATCAAGACTGTCACTGATACCATTTGTACCAGATCACGCCATCTCTTGTTGCATTCAGGTGATGAGGTCAGTCCTACAGCTCGGGCAATAGGAGTCAGGAATGTAGCTGGTTTCCCCTATGTGCTGGGCATCATAGACTCTGTACACTTTTAGTTGAGAGGACTATTTAAATTGCAGCTGAGTCCGTCACTAGAAAAGGGGTTCATTCCATCAATGTGCAAGTAATCAATAGCAAATGGGAAAATCCAGCTTGATTCAGATGAGAAGGGTGCCAGAGGGGCATGGTACCTCATCAACGTGACATGTTTGATACAACAGCATGAGAAAAATCACCAGACCTAGTGGAGAGACACCTTCATAAAATCAATGAAAATAACCTCTGGTAAAATGCAGCCCTTAATTTGTAATCTGTGTTAGAGCAATTAGTGTCAGTATCTCAGAAGAAAATAAAATTGGCTGGGTTACTCACTCCTAACTGTTGTGTGACGACCTTTACTGGAAAGGAGAGCAATATGAATATTGCTTGAAATACATGGTTAATCTCAGTTGTGATGCCTCCCGAGGTGGCTCAGTGGTTAGCACTGCTGCCTCACAGCACCAGGCACCACAAGGTTCAATTCCAGCCTTGAGCAACTATCTGTGTGCAGTTTGCACATTCTTCCCATGTCTGCGTGGGTGCCCTCTGGGTGCTCTGGTTTCCTCCCACAGTCCAAAGATGCGCAGATTGGGTGGATTGGTCATGAGAAATGCAGCATCACAGGGATAGGGTAGGGGGGGTGGGTCTGGAAGGGATTCTCTTTGCTGGGTCAGTGTAGACTTGATGGGCCGAATAGCCTAGTTTCACACTGTAGGGATGGTTGAAAGACATTTCAAAGGGCATGGTCTATGTTCCAGAATAACCTGTTGTGTAAGGCACCAAGGGGCTGACTTCACCTAGAGTGGATCCTTTTCTCACTGTTCTACTTGTTTTTTATTTCACCTGTGATACCAACCTCATTTTTGAGCCCCTGTTCCTGTAGACTGCAGTGCTGCTCACCATTTATGTAATTTATAGTCAGCACCGAAATTGAACAAAAAGCTTCATCTCTGAATTTTGTTTTGCTGGTCATACCAAGTGCCCAAGGGTAATCTCCCTTGATTTCAGAAGGCAGTAGGATAAATAGTGTTAAACTGTGGCTTTGGCTGCAAATCACCAAGCAGATGTATTAAGCAATGGATGAGTGAACAGAAGCATTTATGTACTGTTATGATCCCAGCTGATGTTATTATTGGACAAGTCATATCCCAGACTGAAACATGGTTTGATAGATCATATTTTGTCTCATTTTAGCTTTAACGAGGTGCTATCTCACTTATAAGCAAATAATGTTGCATTTTGATTTAACAATAAAACAGGTTATTTACCCAAAGAAATGCAGATAAAATGCACTAACTGAATTATTTACTTATAAAACAAATTCAAGGATTTTTAAACGCATAGCAAAAATTTAGGCCCATTAATCCACCCTTTTACAGTACTCACACCAGGGAGAAAGACAATCTTCTCCTAACAAATCAGTAAGCTTAAGGTAAGCGTAACTTTAACCCCTAGTCTGGAAGTGCTGACAGTTTCTTCCTGGAGGTAACATATGTGTGAGCTTAAATCTACTTAGCTTCATGTAATCTCTTCAGCGTTTTATCCCATCCTTTTGGTTTGGAACTATCATTAACTCATTACAGTAAGGTAATCTATTTTTACTAAATTTTGTCCCATTCCAGGAGCATTGCCTGCTACAACCATCTTCATCTGAGCACTTCTTAGAACTACCCAAAAATCATATGAAAAATTGGAAGAAATCTCTTTTTCTGATACATTTAAAAACTCTAAAGTCTGGAAATTTCTCACAGACTTTAAAACATAAATCTTGCTAAGTCATAAAAGGTCAATGTAGTCAAAAGCCTACTAATGTTGCCAAAGTAGCTCACACAAACTGATTTAGAAGAAATCAGCATGGCTACAGAAATAGTAGGAACTGCAGATGCTGGAGCATCTGAGATAACAAGTTGTAGAGCTGGATGAACACAGCAGGCCAAGCAGCATCAGAGGAGCAGGAAAAGTGCCGGGTGTGGTGGGGCTGGAGGGGAGTGTGGAGCGGACAAGGGAGTCATGGAGAGAGTGGTCCTTCCGGAAAGCAGATAAGGGTGGGGAGGGAAAAATGTCTTTGGTGGTGGGATCGGATTGCAAATGGCGGAAGTGTCGGAGGATGATGCGTTGGATCCAAAAGTTGGTGGGGTGGTACATGAGGACGAGGGGGATTTCAAAATCTCCCCTCCCCCTACCACATCCCAAAATCAGCCCAGCTCGTCCCCGCCTCCCTAACCTGTCCTTCCTCCCACCTATCCCCTCCTCCCACCTCAAGCCCCACCCCCATCTCCTACCTACTAACCTCATCCCGCCCCTTTGACCTGTCTGTCCTCCCTGGACTGACCTATCTCCTCCCTACCTCCCCACCTACACTCACCTTTACTGGCTCCATCCCCGCCTCTTTGACCTGTCTGTCTCCTCTCCACCTATCTTCTCCTCTATCCACCTCCCCCTCTCTCCCTATTTATTTCAGAACCCCCTTCCCCTCCCCCATTTCTGAACAAGGGTCTAGGCCCGAAACGTCAGCCTTCCTGCTGCTTGGCCTGCTGTGTTCATCCAGCTTTACACCTTGTTATCTACGGTTACAGAAATAATTTTGTTTTAACTTCTAACTTTAAACATCGAGAAAACCCATATTTCACTAACCCAAACTTCAAATAAATGATAATTTAAAATATATAGCAATCATATACTTTCTATCTGATGACTGGTGGTGGGTTTAACCTGAGGGTGACTACACCCCAGGTGAGGGGCAAGATTGAAAAGGCAGGACCATCACATTTACCACAGACAGTAGGAACGGAGTCTGTGCTGATATAGCACAAACTGGCCTTCCAGCCAACACTTACACTAACGACTGACTTCAGCAAAAATTGCATCTATTGCAGAAAATTTCAACCAGAATTGAATTTGTCGCAATGCATTTTGCACACCATTCATCTCTCACCAATGGGAGCATAGCCCTATGGTCCACAGGGATGATGGTGAATTGACCTTGAACCTAGTGTAAGTGTTATTTGAGATGAAGAGCATGGACACATTCAAAGGTACAATGATAGAAACTATATGATTGCTATATGTTTTAAAATATCATTTATTTGAAATTAGGGTTAGAGAATTTGCAGAATTATTTGTATTTATTTTGAATTCTGAAAATACAAGCAGGGTCAGTGAAGAGAAATAGGAAAAGAAATAAAACAATAATACAAAACAGAGTTTTGACCTGGAACTTTAACTCTGTTTTGTAGGTTCTGGTTCACAATCAGTTATGTTCTGAAAGCGGTTCGAATCGTTCCCAGACTCCTGGTTCAGGACATTGGTCTTATTTAAAGGATGTGAATAAATAGGCAGTAGACAGCTGTTCAGGGGCAAGAAGAACCTCTGTGATTATTTAAGGTACAAAAGGTAATTATAATGCAATAGGTAATGAAATAAGCCAAGGAAATTAACACCATTAATGTATAGGAGAACAGTTGTACTTTAAAATACATTATAATTAGATTACCGCTGTTGGACACTATCTTACTGACACACAGGAAATAAACAGTGTTTAATTTTAGACTCTTAACTAAAATTCCTACGCATAGGGTCCCAATGTACTGGCACCACCCCGTTCTCCTCCCTGCTAGCTATGTTGGAACTTTGAGGTCTCAGGGTTTATGCTCACCACTCTGAATGTAGTTTTGAAGTGCATCTGGCTGCCCTGGCATGCCGTACCTGAAGCCTGGATGGAGACACTCGACTGTGTAGGCTCTTCAGTTTGTTTTGAATCTGCTGTATTGGGTATGTACCTGGTTTTCTTTACTTTCTGCTGGTTTGGCTAGAAAGGTTTTTGCCTCAGATTGTGTCTGAGGAGTGGTGGTATCGGTCAAGTCAGTTGTAGCTTCAAATTGTTGGACTTTAGTTCAGATGGTCTTGGTCAGTTGTTGAGGCTCTTGCTATTGGTGTTCTCAGTTCAGAAAGGATCATGTTCGGAAGCTCATGTTCAAATTCCTTGGTTGGCTTCCCCTTCTCGTGTGTCTTTTGATTTAATGATGCTTTTGGTTTGGCTTCCCTGTTCTCACTTTGGCCTCAGTGGTTCTTGGTTCTGAAGATGCTTGTTGGGGATGGAAACCAGTGGGAAAATACTCGTGCAGAAGCTTGTTGTTGAAAAAGCCTCACTCAGGTGAAATCAGGTTTGGCTGTTATATCTTGATATTCCTTTCTGAAGTTAGTTGGATCTCTGATGGTTAGAGTATGTGTGAATGGATTTTGATTGAGTATCTCTGTAGGCTCCTTACTCTCTACGATGTGTAGCCCGAGGTGTAAAAGATGTCTTGGACTAGGGTCTGTTGTTTTGGTCGATTGTTCTTTTAGAGGGGAGGTGTAAAATGGGATTCCAGGCTGAACAATAGTCCCAGAAAGCAATCTCCATTCTCAGGCTTGCTGATTGTGTTGTGTATTTCCCCCAGACTCAGACCAATTATCCCTCTTCTTTGAAGTTTTTGAAAGTCCACAGTTTTGTCAGTATGTTCTAATATCGAGGATTTTTGCTCAGCCTTACAGTTTGCCTCTACACATGCTGCTTGATCTTATGAGATATGGCAGCGTTTACAAAATTGCCTCAGCTGATCATTTTATAAAGTCATAGAGTCATACAGCACAGAAACAAACCCTTCCACCCAACTCATCACTGCCGACCAGGGTTTCGTAAACGGAACTAATCCCATTTGCCTGCGTTTGGCCCTTATACCTCTGAATCTTACCTATCCATGTACCTGTCCAAATGTTTTTTTTAAATGTTGTAATTGTACTCATCTCTACCACTTCCTCTGGTAGTTCGTTCCATACATGCACCACTCTGTGTGTAAAAGTTTTAAGATCCCTTTTAAATCTTTCCCCTCTCACATTAAATCTATGGCCTCTAGTTTTTGACTCTTTAGCATAGGGAAAAGACCTTGGCTATTCACCTTATCCATGCCCTTCATGATTTTATAAACCTTTGTAAGGTCACTCCTCAGCCTCCTACGCTCCAGGGAAAAAAAAGTCCCAGCCTATCCATCCTCTCCTTATAACTCAAAACTTCAGGCTTGGTAACATCGTAGTAAATTGTTTTTTTTTTACATGCTTTCCAGTTTAATAACATCCTTCCTATAGCAGGGTGACTACAATTGTATAGAGTACATCTTGATTCTCCTTAAATGTGCCTGTGCTATTCACCTGGAATAACACACGCAGCACTCTTATTATCTCAATTGGATCTAGAAAGCAGCAACTTCCTGTCTTATTTGTTGAAGAAGATGTCACAGTTGCACACCTCCTACAAACTAAATTGAAAGCTGAAAGTAGATGCTAGACAACAACTGTCTGACTTGCTTTTATGGTGAGGGAGTGCTATAAAACATCATGGAGAGGAGAGGACATAAGAGGTTAGTGCAAATGCAAGCTAAATTATGGACTTGTCAATGTAAGAAAGTGATAGTACAAATAAGGAAAAAAAACACCATCCATGTGCTAAGATTGAAACAAGGACAAAAATTTAAAAACACATTTGTGATTCTTCCATCCATAATATGTTCTTACACAGTCAGGAGATGAAGGTATCAGTGGCTACATCAGCATACATTTCCCATCTCTAATTGCCCTTGAGAAGCTGGTAGTGAGCTATATTCTTAAACCACTGCAATCTATTTGGTACAGGTATGCTCTCACTGCTGTTCAGGAGGAAATTCAGGATTTTGACACAGAGACAGTGAAGGAATCGTAATATATTTCTATATCAGAATGGTTAGTGGCTTGGAAAGGACTTTACATGACTGCTCTTCTATGATTCTGCTACTCTTGTCCTTCTAGATGTTAAAGAGCTTGGAAGGTGTTTTCTAAGGAGCCTTGGTCAATTTCTGCAACATCTTTTAACAGTGGTGTGTTAATACTTCCAAACATACCTCCTGGATATCTCATATTCCGATGTATCTACAATTATTTCTTATCTTCAGGAGTTCTTTTTTTAAAATGCTAAAATTACTTACACATGTGAAATTTATCCTTAAGGTTATTTTGTTATTAATATTCAATTATGAAATTTGGATATCTCTAGGAGGGCCAATATTTACTGCCTGTCCCAAATTACCTCTGAGAATGAGAATGATGATGAGCTGCTTCCATGCATAGACTCTAGCCCATGTGGTAAAGTTGATTCTACAATGGCACTAAAGATGTCTTCAGAAGATGTTAACCCAATTACAATATTGTCATGAATAAATGTTCATGTCAGAATAGAGGCTGACTTGCAAGAAATCGGAGGTCATGCCTGCTGCCCTTGTCCTTCGAATTGGTAGGGGTCACAGGTTTGGGAAGTGCTGCCAACAAAGCAAAGGTGAATTGCTGCAATGCATCTTGTAAATGGTACACACTAAAATATGATGTTCCACTGTGGGCGCAGTGAATGCTTAAGGCAATATTAGTTCAAATCAATTAAACTGAACGACTTCAAATTCTCAAGTGGGCACAGGCTCAAACTAGTAAGAGGTAATTTTAGGATTCTTCTTCATGCAGAGAAGGATCAGCGTTCATGCTGAACTTCAAGCTGTACGATGGCAGCTTCTGCAGCAATTTATAGGATCACTGCATTTGAAGATGCATTCACTGACTTTGACCATGCACATGAGGTATTTAAACTTCTTATGTGTCTCTGTCTGTATCTTCAGCCCTGCTGTAGATCTTTGTGGCTTTCTGATCCTTCTTACCCTGTGGTTGAAGCAATCCTGTCTCCCTTGGGATATAGAAAATTTCTTCCTCATTCTACATCCTGAATCAAGAAATCCAGTACAGATTCTGGAAACATTTGAGCCAATTTTTTCCCATGGTTTGACATTCTTCAGCCATTGCCAAGTAAGGCAGATCTCTACAAAGTCTATGAGGACCTATTCCAACTATAATGGACCAACTGTTTAACAGGGAGAGACAAGTTTTAAGTAATGCAAGTTATTAATTTAATTGAGTCCATTTGCAGAGGCACACAGTGAATGAACAAAGTATCTGGTTCTGGTTGCACATAGCCATCGCTATAATGAGCTGACATGCTGAATACATTACACTGAGTGGCAGTGAACCAGACATTAGATCTTCATGTTCATTTTCGGGGGTGATCTGAATGAAACCCAATCATTTTTTGGTTGGAGCTCAAACTAGACATTTTGTTTGCCTCAGTATCACTATTTGGAGAATTGAACTGAATTGAATTGAATCATTTATTGTCACGCATATTCAGTGTAAAACTACAGTGAAAAGTGCATACATTCACCATGCGTACATGGCACCATTCACTTTGACTTAGAATAACATATGAAAACATAACTTAAGAGAGTCCAACTTTACTTTGCACTGCCGCAGTCCTGCTCCAGGCTTTCCAGCCCTCCCCATGCCTCCACCAGAGTCCCACTCCACACTTGCCTCACCGGCTTGTTCTCACTACCGCTGCCTCAGCGGCCTACTCTTCCCGGCCCACTTCTGATCTGCCGATGTCGCTCTGACCCATGGCTTGATCTGCCGTCGCTGCAGGACACAACCCGTGCGCTCTGCTGTCGCCATGTGGTTCCTTGTCGTGACCCGGCTCCTTCCCGACTCCTTAAGTAGGTAGGTAAAAGATAGAATTACTACAGAAGGAGAGAGAAGACGGGAGAAAGAAAAAAGAAGGACAAAGAAAGAAACAGTAAGAGAACAGGCGAGCAGAGTGGAGCTCTGAATGGAGCGACTTACCCTGCCATGATAATCTTTCCCACTGTCTTGGCCGAACAAAAATGCTTGATGATTATTTGCCTTGGAGTAGTGTCACAAATCATGCTGTCTACATAATGACCACCCATGAAGAAACTTACATAACTCCCCGAGGCCTGCTATGGCAGGCAAGGAAGAAGATTGCTCTGGCCCTGGTGGAGACATTTAATACTTTGCTGGCCACAAATAAAGTGCCAGATGACTGGAGGATAGGTAACGTGGTTTCTTTCTTCAAGAACAGTGTCAGAGATAGGCCAGGTAATTACAGACTAATTATTTGGACAACAGTAGGGAAAATTATTGAAAAAAATTCTGAGATGGGATTAATTAATGCTGGGAAAGGAATGGATTAATCAGGGATAGTCAACATGGATTTGTTAGGGGGAGACCCTGTCTGACTAACTTAATTGAGTTTTTTTTGAAAAGGTAACTAAATACACTATTGAGGGTAGTGTAGTAGATGAGATTTGTATGGACTTCATTAAGGCCTTTGACGAGATTCCACATGGAAAATTGGCCCAAAAGGAGTCCACGGGATCCAAGGAAAATTAGCAAACTGGACCAAAAACTGGTTTGCAAACAGGAGGTAAAGAGTAATGGCATAGTTGTTTTTGTGTTTGGAAGCCCCCTGTAATCAGTAGCATACCACAAGGATTGGTGCTGAGACCCTTGCTGTTTTGCATGTACATTAACGACTTCAACGTAGGTGTAGTAATTAATAGGTTTGGAGATGACACAAAAGTTGGTGGTGTTGTTGATTGTGAGAAGGATGGTGTCAGGCTACAGTCTGATATTGATCAGCTGGTAAATTGGGCTGAGCAATGGAAGATAGAATTTAATCCTGATAAGTGCAAGGGGATGCATTTTCAGAGATCTAGTAAAGGAAGGAAATACACAATGTATGTTAAGTCCCGAGGGAGTACTGAGGAATAAAGGGACCTGGCTGTACAAGTCTATAAATCCCTGAGGGTGTCAACATAAGTAGACAAGGTGGTGAAGAAGGCATATGAGATGTTTGCCTTCATTAGCTGGGGTGTGGAATCTAGGAGCAAAGAAGTCTTGTTACAAATTTATAAAACATTGGTTAGGCGACAGATGGAATACGATACGATATGGTCTTTCTGGCCATCACACTATTGGAAGGATATGACTGCACTGGCAAGGGTGCAGAGGAGATACACCAGAATGTTGCCTGGGAGGAAAATTCTGAGCTATGAGGAGAGACTGGATAGGCTTGGTTTGTTTTTCTTGAGCAGAGGAAGCTGAGGAGAGATCAGATTGAGGTATACACAATTATGAGAGGCGTAGACAGGGTAGATATTCCCCATGGCGGACATGTCTATGCTAGACGGCACAAGTTTAAGGCTGACACTAAGTAGTTTTGAAGAGATTTGAGGAGTAATCTTTTGACCCAGAAGGTGGTAGATATATGAAACATGAGAGGGCAGTGGAGGTAGGTACTCCTACAACATTTAAGAAGCATTTGGATGACCAGGGCATCGGAGGCTATGGACCAAGAGCAGGTATTAGTGTAGTTTGGTGTTTGATGGTCATCATAGATATGGTGAGCCAAAGGACTTGTTTCTAAGCTGTACAACTCCATGACTCGAGTCATTTTAATTGTGAATACTTTGTATGCTTTCAACTATTCAAATCTACTAAAAAAAAACCCCA